>NC_081405.1:520318435-520503435 GCF_030272615.1 Cryptomeria japonica | reverse complement strand
TTCCCAAACAGTTTTTGGAATTTCAAAATTTTGCTGATGGAATAATCAATGGGAATAAGCTTATGAAGGATGTCGATACCAGATAGATCTCCTTACATGGTCCAGCACATTGATTTTATTTAGAATATAGATCCTTGATTGGAGTAATGTATGAACATCGCCACACAGTAGACAAAGCTCCTGACTTGCTTCATAGGTTATGTGATATAGAGAGAATCTTAACTTTAGCAGGTCTTCTCCCCATGCTAGAGGAAATGAACCATCTTGTGAAAAAAGCCCAAGAAAGAGCTATGTATATTGTTGAATATGCTAAGCTATGTAAAATGACATGCATGACCCTCAGTAATCTCTACCAATCAGAACAAACATTTATACATTTAAAATTTGCCAGCTGCCAGACATTGATAGATTTGAATGATCCTAACATTTTTTTCCAATTTAATGCAAACGGGGAGTTAGGTGTTAATGTACATGGATTTGAGATACCAATGCACCACCTTGTCACAATCACATAACCAGGAAATCGCTCTAAGAAGAGAAAAGTAAATGTCACAAGGGAATATTTTAGCAAGATTGTTGATTTTGTGACTGACTGCTAGTCTGAAGAAAATAGCCTCTTCTATTTCCTCAGAAATTAGAAAATGATTCCCTCGTGATGATTTACTTGAAGCCATGTCTATTGTGTTTCCTCAATATTGGGAACTCAATAATCCAGTTGATTCTCATCATAGGATAATGACTTTGATAAACCATTTTTGCAAAACTATAGAAATCAATGGACAAACTAAAGAAGGAATTTTAAATGAATCCATTCTTAGAGAGAAATCAACTTGTTTTGCATTAATTATGAGGCATCATTTTGATGAATCGAAAAAAGCGGAGAACCCCTTGGAAGAGAAATCAGTAACAAAGGTTTGGACAAAGATAAGTCAGAGCATACAATTGGATGATTCATTATCAAAGTATCTCAAACTTGTTGATTTATGTCAAAACATGATATTGGGTTTAGTGGAGGATGAGAGAGTTTTTCAGTGCTTTGGGGTTCTTAAAATCAAAGTTAAGGAACAAACTAGACAAGAATTTGGAAAATTGCTTGCGGCTGTATACATCAAGGTATAATGTCTAAAGTTTTCCTTATGAAAGGGCACTGTGAATCTGGAAGTCCAAAACTGAAAGAAGAGAGTTGGGCAACACTTCAAACCAAGGTGGGAAAACTAACATTGATAGAATGAATGCCAATGGTCGTGACACATGTACTTCTCATTTTGAGATGTGCTCAAGTGAAGGCATGCAGATTGAAGAAAACACAGACAATAATTAAGGAAGCTCTCGATTTGATGATCAAGATAATGAGATGATTTGGCAAATTTAAGAGATTTAGCACTAGCAGTTACTAAGTATTTATTAAACTTTTGGCTTCATATTGCATAATGTATTTCATTTGTCACATTACAAAATCCTAATTGTGCTTGATGATATTTTATGTTTCTATCAATGTCATTTAATTTTGATATGCAATTGCATTTTTTAAATTTCTATTTACAAGTTAATAAATTAACGTACTACTATTTTTCAGTGTTCAAGAATAAGGTTGCATTAGTATTTATTTATTTGATCATTTTTATTCAACATTCAAGTATCAAAAAAGTGCAGTGTTGCATTAGTAATTACTTCATGATCATGGAGACAGTTAATTTCATTAGTATCAAAAAATATAAATAATATTTGATGTCGACCATATCATGAGATGAATTTTCCCAATTACAACTAACTACTTGTTCTCTACATAGAATCCCTTTGAATAGAGTAAGAAATTTTAATCTTCTACTTTAGAAGAAGCTGAAACCCATTCAAACTCAACAACACAATGTAGACATATGAACAACAACCAAAAAATCCTTAATTTCATTTATTCATATAAGATTCTGGATAACAACCGCAATCTTTTTGTATATTATTCACCCTTAGTGAATTATTATATTTGCATCTATTGGACTTTTGTAGTATATGTAGAAGTCAAAGAAGGAGAGGGAAAAATAAGGCCTTGATTATCCTCTTATAGAACAATTGAGGATGCAACAAGCTTCAGGCCTTTTATAATATCAAAATTTGAAAACTAAGGAAAAGAGAGGAAAAAGGATCAGAAGTGATCAAATAAAAACTAGAAGAAACATAGAAAAGAGAAAATAAAGCATCAGAAGTCTTCAAATCCATATTGTTTGAGGTCATGAAGAGCCTTGAGATGTTGCTGATAGTTTTCATCTTCAATTTCTGGTCTAATCACCTCTATTCCGGTCATACTATTGTTGAATCTTGAGAGTGCATCCATGTAGGATTCTAACTTCTTAATGAACTGTGTATCATCTAACATTATATCTGGCAACATCTAATCCTAAATTGTTTTGATATCAACCTTCCAATTTTCTTTGGATCTCAAGAATTTTTCTCCTTCTATTTAACTTCTTGCTCTGTCAAACAGAGTAGGCGTGAGGCTAGAGACTAAAAATTGAAATCCTTTGAGTTCACCACTAATTTTTTGTGTATACATCCTGTGAATAATAAAGAGTTTCTTTAACATCTCAAACTTGGTTTTAAAACTTTCGATCATGTCATGTAAGAAACTTGGGAGAGACTTAATCAATGAAATCTCCAACAATGCAATTGTCTTTCTCGTATGAGATAATGAGTAGGCCATGAAATGTTTCCATCTCAAATGTTCTTGAGAAAATCTTAGCAACTCCCTGTTCTCATCCCATGCTACATCAACATGGTCCAAAATTTCATTCCAACAGTGATTTTGCCATGTCTATATTTATTCTTCTCTCTATCTGCAAAGCAATCATCTTTAGCTCATCCCTTTCATTTCTCAAACTGACTATCTCCAATCTAGCTTGAGCCAAATCATTCCTTAATCCCATATCTTCATTAGATGTATGCTCAATTCTTCCCAGAGGTGTGTATGTTGGTCTTGCTCTCAAATATTCTTCTAGAGCAGTCACCTTCTCTCTTAAAATTGTGACCTCTTCGTTTGTCTTCAAAGCTACCTTATGAGTAAATTTTGCCACATTTAGATTGACTTATGTTGCCTCTGTAATGGAAGTGTCAGCCACTCTTTTGACTAACAGACCCCCAAATAATTGATCAACTTCATAGCTCATACTAGACCTTTTTATGACTCTAGTGAAGACACCAAATAACTAGTTGATCAAGATGACCATCAAATAGTGCTCCTGAAAGTACTTCCTCCCTTTGCACTAGATCCATTGATTCTAGATATATGCCATGTCTCCTTCTTAATTCATCAAAAACAATAGCAGAAGAGATGTCCCATCCTTCCAAAAGGAGTACCCCGCTCTTCTTTAAAATCTACCTTCCTATCTCTAGGGTCATAGTACTAAATTGTTCCTTTGCAACTCTTAGGACCTCATCTTTCATTCTCAATCTTTCTTCATTCCCCAAATTATCAAATTTAATACCTCTGCTCTTTTCCATTTCATTTTTGAAATTTCTTATAACAAAATGCTTAAATTTCCTCGTATTTATGAAATCATTATCTCTCATGAATTGTTCACAAGCATTCAATCTCACATCTTCATTGAGATCTCTCCCAAGTTTAAAAGCGTCAAGGGCCCACTCTTTAGGAGGAATTTGAATGGTAACCCTTGTCCTTATATCAAATATGTGAGGAGGTAAGGGCTCATCCCCTTGGAATTCAAAACCTTGATATGACTGGAAAGGGATTTCTCTTCCCGGAGACAATATATGCAAGGGAGTTACAACCCTAGGGCTCTCTGGGACTTGAAAAACAAAACCACTCAAAGATGGTGCACTCATGGGCCTCTTCATGGTAGCTTATGCAAGCAATCTTTGTGAGGGGTCCGAAGCCTGTGATGATTCTGGATCAAGAGTAGATGTGTATGGGGGTTCTTGAGGGCTTAAGGGAGGGGAAGTAGGGCCAATGGGAAAGCCAATTAACTGAGGAGATTCTGGCCTTTCCTCCTCTACTAACTGCACTGGGGGTAAAACATCCAAGCGGGGTCTCTCATGAGGCAAGAGAATTATATCAACATATATATAAGTAGCAAAAGTTTCTCTCATCCTTGCTTCTAGGATTAGTTGCATCTCCCATGCTAGAGAGTAAGAAGTATCCTCCTTCTTTCTTCTATTTTCCTCATATTGGATTTTATACCACCTTTCCTTTCTTTTCAATACTTCCAAATAGTTTTTTGCATCATCTTCCTCATCCCATTGATGCTCTGGTGTTTTAGCCTTCCCAAGATTTTTGACAAACCATTCAGAGTCATTAAACCTATATCTAGCTCAAGGAAGTCTATACTTGTTCAACATAAAATCCAAGATATCATATGCTTTCCTATTTAAAACATGATTCATGCAAATCACAACTTGTGATGGCATAATTGATCCTTTCTTGTGCGACCCTCCCATCAAAGACTTATTAGCCTCATTTAATTGATGCATGATTTTTAAAAAGGCCAGCCTATCCTGAACAATAATAGGCAAAATCCTAGGAGTAATAGGACTACCAAAAACCCTTATGATTGTGTGTTCCTTAAAGTAAAACCAAGATCCCCAATTGTGGGTGATACCTAACTCAGGCTTAAGGGATTTGGGTCTGAGAAATTCCTTAGCCTTTGGGCTTAGACCCCACCTAACTTCCTTAAGAAAAATACTCAAAAGATTTCTCACAAATAAATTTTCAAAAACCGAATAGTTTGACTCATTCATATGTGTGTCTCAAATATAGGCCCACTCTTGAACATGAAGCAACTCTCCTTTAGTTGTGGTTACAATCTGCAAATTGGGTTGCCATACCTTAATACCTTTGAACAAAAGTATATGCATAAGGAGAGATTAATACTTGAATTTTTTTAATTTTCTCATTTTTGGTGTAGGAGCACCCTTCTAAGGTCTTCCTCCTTTTGGTTTTTGTTGGTGTTTTGCTTCTTTAAGAAGCCATTGTAAATGTAATAAGAGCCATGAGCTCATTAGTCTTAATTAGGTCCTAGTTTAGGTCCTAGGTTCTCATTTCTTGTGGAGGAGAGGTTATGTGTTCCATTGATGAGTTTGGGGTCCTTTTATCATGGTGGTGTCCATAGGATAGCCCAATGTAGGCCTAGGAGTCAAGAAAAGCAACTTTGCAAAAGTTGCTCAAAAGTTGCCAAAAGTTGCATGACAACTTTTCAAAGTTGTCAAGCAACTTTTCCACCTAATAGGTCAAAAACCTTAGCTCAGCATGGAGAACCCTAATTTTGGCACACAAATCAAGGAAAGGATACTATATATAGTATCAAACCCTAAAATGATGAGAGGGATGTTAGTTTTGTACAGCCCAAGAAAAGAGACATTGACTGTGACTGTAATTTTGGTTGCCAGTCGGCACAAATGGAGCATCAGAGAGTGATAATGGATTGTTTTGTAGAATAAACTATGTTGAAAGCTTTGTGTTGTGTTTACTCTTCCATTTTGAGCAATTATCTTTAGTGTGTTGTGCAGGTTTTGAGTCTTTTGTAAATATTTTGTAAAACACTCTTTCAGTGTCTAGTTTTGGACTGTTTTGTGTCAATGGGTTAACAACTCCTATCCCCATTGTGGAATCAACATGAAACCATGGGGAATAGGAGTGAAAACCCTATACATTACTTTAGAGCAAGCAGGGCCCTTGAAGATGCAGGGAATCCATCCAAAGACCCACTCCTAGGCGAGACTGGACAGTGCCCGACTAGGAAGGGTTAAGGTTGGAGAGGTCCGTGAGAGCAAGGAAGGTCAGAGGAGGATGCACCCTTTGGAGGAGTTTTAGAGGGGTGTATGGAGAACCATTTGTGAGAAGGAGGAGCTTCCACCAAACCAGACAAGGTGGTGAAAACACTAAACCTTCACTGTGACCCTGGCAGGCCTAAAAACCCTCTTAAAAACCCTTGAAAAACCCAAAATTCACCTAGGCAGTGTACAGACACTTGGAGGCCTAAAACCTAGAAAATATTTGAGTTTTTGTCAATTGAACAATAGTCCTTTTGGGGAGTTTCAAAAGTTGGGTCATCGTTTGCAACAGGGAGCCCTAAAAGTCTGGAATGGAGGCCTAATTTGGCTCATTCCTTGTAGCCCTATTTTGCAGGATAGAGGCAAAATTGTGAGATCGGTAATAGATAGGGAGGCATAAATCTCTTGGGGGTACATGAATGGTTGGAAAACCATGCCTAGAACATGTTCTAACCTTGCTAGGACCTAAGAAGGTGTAGGATAAGCCCAAACCCTTATGAGCCTAAATAAGGGTTCTTTTGAATCTCATGAGTAGGTGAGACCTTAAGAGAAGTATTGCAACTTGTTGGTGGGTGGATTGGGAAAGGTCAGGGGATTCCACAAGCAAGGGAGGTCCTAGAGACCCTAGGGTGTGGTTAGAACACCTAGTGATCCAAGGAGAGGATCAAAGAGCATAGACTAGGCTAGTCTACCCTATACCCATTCCCATCAATTTTGAAATCACACAAGGTGTTATGTAAACCTTGAGCTACCACATAAGCATAATTGAAAGGCCCATTGATATCCCTACTTTGGATAACCATACAAACCATCAACATTGATTTTGGAATTATGTCCCTTGCATCTGCAACACGGAATTGACATAAAGCATAGTATGTATTCAAGAAGTAATTGATAAATAGGTCTCTTCTATAAGGGGCCATCTACTTTAATGTCAAATTTCTATCATCTCCCTTTATGTGTACAGGCTTGAATGATGCCAATCTTGTTCTATACAAGAGCTCATTTTTCTTATACTCCATATCTAGCTCTTGGGGATCAATAACCCAATCTTCATTAGGGTTGAGCATGAAAACTTCGTTGATAACATCTCTGGTGATCTCTATTAACCTACCACCTTCACTGGACACAATCTCTTTAGTAACAGGCCTACAATTTGCAATAATTGTAGCAATCAATTTAGTATTCACATAGACATTTGGAATCACAAGTTTTGCTAGATTGCAATTCCATATGTTGGATACTGGAATTCTCTCCTTCTTCTTGTTTTAGCCTCTCCTCTAGAGACTGAAACCTAATGGTGGAATCAACACATCCTTGATTCCAGTAGAGTGATCAATTATGAATTCATCTTGTCGGGAGCCAAGCTTGGATCCCTTTTGTGTCTCCATTGATCCGGGGAGTTGTGCAATTATTTCTTCATAGAACTTTCTCTTCCCAAAATAATAAGACTCTGCCATTCCTAGGGTTAGGGTTCTACAGACTAACAAAAATGAGAGGCTTATATAATTTGGCTCCAATTAAATCCTATGACATTCAAACAACAATGAGCATTGACAATCTAAAAATATACAAAGAAGGTCAAAAGTTAGCAGGAGTGTAATGAAAGTGTAGACATAATTGCTTCTTAGAAACCCTGGTCCCTAATTATGATAGCAAAAAGCACAACAAAAATTTCATATGTAGAGCACTACAAATATAAATTAGTTGCAAGCCTCCTACATGGGAGGTCTTAAGTTCAAATCTCAAAAAGCATTGTTTAGTAAAAAAAAATGAATTAGTGGGAGATCGGTGTTAATATAGCAGATAAATTTAGATCATAACGGGAAAAATGGATTCATTAAATGCGGGCACATATGTAGGTGAGATGGTCAGTTGGCGTCGGAAGTGAGCATGTAGTAGATTTAATATTTTTCATTTCACCGTTACCAACTTAACATTATGGAGTTAGCTTGGTCGTGCACCTTTTCCCAATCGCGCGACAATCTCAATCGTAGATCTCCTGTGAAAGTGTATCTCTTTATCGCACTTAGAAAATGGGGGTGTGGCTTAGTTGTCCATATGCTCTTGTCTTATTGGTGAAGAAATTTACCATCAGCCTTCATGGGTCTCACATGCCACATCTACAACGACATTGCTAAATTAGACTTTGGATGCATCTTTGATTAGTTGCACAGTCGCGCAATCACTTCTAGTTGTTGATCTTTGCCAAACTATTCGCTTAGTAAACTAAAAAGAACGCGACCATGTCAGGCCCACCTTTCCACCATGTCAATGACCAAATATATGCATAGCGATCTTGAGCGGGTCCCATCTACCACGTAAGCGGTAGGGTTGCAGAGTTAACATTTGCCAACCCATTAATCTAATCACGCAACTGTGCACAAACACTGGTTGTGGATCTGATCGAAGATGAAGGACAGTTAAACAAAAAAGGAAAGAGGGGATAACCAGATGGCTAACACAAAGGGCTGGTCATACGACAACATAATGGGTCTCAATGGATTTGGAGGTCACCACTGAAATAGATCAAAAATAGAATGCAGCATGGCCAGGACCTGGGGTTTAGGGTTTTAGGCTTAAACATTTTAAAACATACATGATAAACCCTCAACCATATGGATTTTTTTTTTTTAAATGTCCCAACACTGAGGTCTACCTTCCACTCTGATTAGATCTAAGGACCTTTCCAGAATTAAAACAAAGATAAAAATAGAGTTAATTCAAGCCATGACAAAAAAATCATAGAGTCATAAAATAGAGATAAAATAGAGTTAATTGAAGCCATGACAAAACATTCATAGAATCATAAAACAAAGATAAAACAGAGTTAATTCAAGTCACGACAAATTACAATATTATTGGAATTACAAACAAAGTAAATCAGAAAGCCTAAATGTATTTGGGAATACAAATTATACAATACATATTATGAAATCATTGTATGAGCTTCTGGAATTAGAATACATATTTATTATTTTCAATTACAATTACAATATTACAATATTATTGGAATTACAAACCCTCACATATTACAATATTCTTGGAATTACAAACAAAGTAAATTAGAAAGCCTAAATGTATTTGGGAATACAAATTATACAATACATATTATGAAATTATTGTATGAGCTTTTGTAGCATGCTCCAATCTCCATCTGATGGAACTCTAAATTGTTTCAACATATAGTAAGTGACTTGCAAATTTGTCAACAATTCATAATTGGAAGTGGAAGTTGACATCAATGTTGCATTGAAAGCTGCATTCAAGGTTATTGATGGTTTGGTCATGGACAAAAAGTTATCCTCATTTATGTCCTTAGGAAATAGGTCCAAATCATGCTTCATTTTCTCCTCCATCTTATTTTTGAAAGCAACATCTTCAATGTATTGTTGTGTTGTATCAAAACTCATCGACAAACCAAGTTTTGTCAATCTCTACACCTTTCCATGCAACTTCTTCAACTTTTTTGTAGCCTTATCCAAACATTCATGTGATTCTCGTAGTTTCTTACATTTTTGAATGACAGATGAAGCCTTTATTGAGGCATCAATGTGGTCATGAATTCCCTTAGCTGCCAAATATTTTTCATTGGATTTATAGATTGTTTGCAAAATTTTATTTACAATTTTCTTCTTGAATTCAACTTTCTATTCTAAGAAATGTATTAAGTTAGCTTCACATAATGTACACTGAGATTTCCAATCAATTTAAACAACTAACATAATTGGTCAGCCTTATGCATTATTTAATCCCAAATCTTTTATTTTATAAACCTCATTTTTTGTTTCCAAGATCCACTCAAATTGTCTTTGAGAGAGTTAATATCATTGTATACCTTTTGCAACTCTTCTATCAATCTTTCATTGTTTATTCTTTCTTCCTCTACTTTTTGTTCCCACTAATTTTCTCTTTCCTTCTCTTTGTTCAATTGGTCTTGTAAATTTTTTGTTGAGGCAGTGGTGTTCTCTAGATTTTTGTATAATTGTACTGAAGAGGCTCTTTCACTTTCAATTTTTTTGATGCTTTCAGCTAAGCTTTTCTTCCATTCATTCAGTTCCACCTCTGACTGTTCGTTCTCTGCACTTGTAGTTGTAGAGGTGGATTTTTTTATCCTTTTGTGTAATTCATTGCAACTATTATCTGCAGCTTTCCTCTTTGCTTTCTCATTTTATTGGTCTCTCTATAACTTTTGTATTTGTCTCTCCAACCCCCCCCCCCCCTCTCTCTCTCTCTCTCAATGATGTGTACACCGATTTGTTGGTCTTCCTTGAGACATTAATTTTATCCACATTCTTTACTCCTGAGAAATTCATTTGGACGGTGCTAACATGAAATTGGGAGGGATCAATCTAATTCTCTAGTTTATTTTGATTTGGAATTGGGAGCATAACGACCATTAACTCCATCATTTCTTTATTTGGGTCATATGTGGGAAATACCTTGTTCATTATAGATTCTTCCTCTACAATTGTAGTACTTGCAACCTTCATCATTTGCTTCCTTTTTTCTTTTTCTTTTTTTCTCTCTCTCTAAATTGATCAATGAAATTATTGTAATTAAAATTCGGGGTTGCTGAAATAATCGAATGTTTGAATAGTGAAATAGCACTTGCAGAGATGTAGGCACCTCCACCTATGCTTGTGGCTCTAACTATTTCATTGTGAGGTGGAGTTCTAGCAAAAGATGCAAAACCCATTCCTAATCCTGTCCCACTCTAAGTTACAATTGAGGTTATCAGACTCTATTGAGGGCCAAAGGCTTGGTTTGGAGCTAGAAACAATACCTTCATAGTGGCAGTAGCACTTGATTCTCCACCATGTTCTAGTTGTGATTGAATCTGAGTGTCGAGATTTGAAGCTATAACAAAACAAGGTTTAGGTTTACAATTATCACCTTTCCCCTATTGATTCAACTCCAATGCCTCCATGATATGCACATTTTCTTGGTAACTCTACCTCCAGTGCCAACCAAGAGCATTTTCCTTTGGACCCTAGACCACCACCTTGATAACCCGATTTTTCCATTATGGTTGCCCCTGAAGAATATTTTCAAACATGGCCTTACTCAAAATAGATGTTTTTGCAGATTTTGTAACAACTGTTGGCGTTTGACCTGAGGGTATCTCATTATCACTTTAATGATCTTTATCATAATCACCACTGACATCATATGCTTTAGAGGGATTCTCTATATTCCATAATTTTCTAAACTTGTAATTCTCTGGGATATCAAATCTGCAATAGTCTTTGGTTCACCTAGATTCTTCCTCATAGACCAAAAATCTTTATTTATTTTTTTCGTGTCTAGTTTGCCTCTATACAAGCTTGTGATAGAGAAGTTGGGATGCTTATTCTAGTAGATGGAACATCAACTCTTTTGTAAAAAAATTTGACCTCCTAGTTTGTATCTCTTGCTCTGTTGTTCTTTGTGGGTGCAATGTCATAATTTGTGTTGACAATTATTCTAGAGAAATACTTTTCTCAGCAACAGTTTCCTCCATCACTTTTTTTACCTCATCCCAAGTATCCTTGTTTTTCAACATCTCTAACAAGGGTTTACTTACATGTTGGATTTTACTTACAGAATTCTTATTCGCCACAACCATTTCCTTAATGATGTCGCATGGATCATACTGCCAGTAATTGTCAACATCAAAATTAAAAAATCTCAAAGTTTCATATAGCACATTGAATGTTTTTCTCTCAAATGTGTACCCTCCACATGAAAAATATAATGAAGGAAACATGCTCTTCTTTTGCTGACCATAAAAGTAGAGATTATCTATACTCTCCATCTGTCGTACATATTCCAATGCAAAAACCCTCTTTGTTACATGTATTGGAAGTTTGTAGGGTTCTACTCCTGATCCATAAAACCTTAACAGAGTATATTCTTCCATGAGGTACTAGTCAACCAATTATATTTCACGTCCCAGTTGAATGCAATCTCTACAAGACTCGGGCAATCTAGGCATTAGAGTGTTTGTAATTGCACGATACATTGGAGCCAAAAAGAAATCTACAAAATGGTTGTAGTTCTCTTTTTTATCATGCATCCTTATCTTATTGGTCCATTCATATATTGGACACATTATTCTTGCGTCAACATCCTTATAAACTTGAATCTAAAGATTGTTGGACTTGAACGTTCCACTATATTTCACTAGAAGAAGGTGGAACTGGTAGGTTGCAAACCCAAATTTCTTAGAGGAACCTCTTTTAATCTCCATAAATTGTTCATCCATGGATTTAACAACGTGCTCAACAAAATTATATCTAAAATGTTGATTAACACAACGGATATCAAATACCATTTCAAGGAGGCTTGCACCCACTTCCATATTATTTTCCAATCCCAGGAAAAATGTTAGCATGGCAATAGTATCCTAAACCCATGACACAAAAATATCTTCTTTATAAGGAGGCTTATGATTTTGATCCAGTTGTTTACCATCCATTGTTATCGATTTGAGATAATTATTTCTCCCTTCTTCATCGACCGCTTCAAAATCACAGGCAAGCTTTTCTAGGTCAATGTGGACGTTTGAGTGTCCAGAACCTCCTGCTCCAAGCCTTGAGTCCAACAAACTTTTAATTCTTCCTCGATAATGGATAAAATTTTCTTTTGAATAATTTTATTATCAATTGCTTATCTATTTTCATCATAATTTTGGGTGCAAAACATGAAGTTTTTGGGCAAGGGAAAACCTCAGGTAGCATCATGCATCCCAATCCAACATCCCATGCTGCAGTTTTATTTATGTCATGGCCTAATATTTTATTATACATAATCTTTCGTAACTTACTAGGCATGCCCCCTATGGCCTTATTATCACATGAAAATCTAAGAGTAGTGGTTAGCCTACCATGGATTACAGGATCATAAATATCATAAAATTTATCAAAGAAACCTGGGGTTTTAACGAATTGGGCATAGTCTATTTTTTGTATCTATTTGACTTTCCCCATCACCCCTAATTCTATAATCTAAATTGCAAGATTGAAAAAATAAAAAAATGTGCGATGTAGGTGTTTTGTATTTCTCTCAAGAATTTACCAAAAAAATTTAATTTGAAACAACAAAGAAACAGACTAGTGTAGACAGACTTTGTGGCATCCCCAAATCTGATTCTAATTTTTGAATCTCCCTTAATTTCAAGAGTTGAAAATCTTCCTCGAAGGGAAAAAACATGGTTAAAATTCATTTATTTTTCTTTCTTTCTTTTATTAAATACATTCAAACATTTGTTTATTAAAACCTTTCATTCCTGATAGTGCTCACACGTGTCTCTATTTCGGTGACTTTTTGAAGAAACTTGTGTCCTTCACAACTTTAGGATGAAATAGAGCTTATGTGATTGATCTGCGATCATTCAATGGTCACTAAATTGATTAAAATTAATTAAGTATATACTTAGAGTTAAATAAGTATATAGTTTATAAAATTTAATTAGATAATGTGCACACATGTTTGTATTCCGTTGACTTTTTGAAGAAACCTTTATCCTTCACAACTTTGAACTGAAATTGAGCTTATGCTATTGATTTATGATCATTCGACGGTCACTAATTTGATTAAAATTAATTAAGTATAGACTTAGAGTTAATTAAGTATATAGTTTATAAAAGTTAATTAGACAATGCACACGCGTGTCTGTATTCCACAGACTTTTTGAAGAAACCTTTGTCCTTCACAGCTTCGGACAGAAATTGAGCTGTCGTTGATCTGCAATCATTTGATGGTCACTAAGTTGATTAAAATTAATTAAGAATAGACTTAGATTTAATTAAGTATATAGTTTATAAAAGTAAAATTAGACAATGCACACACATGTTTGTATTCCACAACTTTTAAAGAAACCTTTGTCCTTCAAAACTTTGGACTAAAATTGAGCTTATGTCATTGATCTGTTATCATTTGATGATCACTAAGTTGATTAAAATTATTTAAGTATAGATTTAGAGTTAATTAAGTATATAGTTTATAAAAGTTAATTAGACAATGCACACACATGTCTATATTCTGCAGACTTTTTGAAGAAACCTTTGTCCTTCACAACTCTAGACCGAAATTAAGCTTATGTTGTTGATCTGCGATCAACCAATGGTCATTAAATTGATCAATTAATTAAAGTTTAAAGTTTCTCATGTGACAAACTGCGAACAAAGTGGTTGATGTATTGTCCAAATGGGCTACATCTTTTCGAGAGACACAAGAATATGAGCTTGAAGATTCTAGTAGTATATCAGTGGACGACGTGGTGGTAGAGAATGATTTTATGGTAGCTCCTAGATTTATGCAAGTTTGAAGTGATGGGAGTTGGCCAATCTAATTGGTGTATAGTGGTGGTGGAGTTAATGCATGTTTGAAGTTGTACAAGAATTCCAATTAGAAGATTTTTGCAATCTATTGGAGGATGAAGTGGGCAGAGACATTATGAAAATGGCAATTCTGAGAATGGCAAATGGAGGATGCATCAGATGAGGGACAAGCTAGTTGGCATGATACAAAGGAGAATTTATTGTCGATGCCGAATCATGCAGACACAAAATGAAATCATACTTGAACAGAATATTGATGATTGTGCATTTATGATCATGGCTTTTGGCAACGGTGTTGGATTTTGAGTTTGGGTGAAGTGCTTAATGCATTAATAACAATAATGAGTGATGTTTTCCTTGTATTTCTATTTTCATTCTTTCTTCTTGCAATCACTATGAGAATTTGTAGAGAGTGGAGATTGGGGTATTAGGGTGGCGACATTGTAGCAGATAATTATGGAGGTTTGCTTCACTTTCAAAATAGAAAAGAAGTTTGTGCCATTTGTGGGGAAGGTGTCGAACAGGAGTATTGAAGGCCTCTTCCTTCACAAGGATGAAAGATTGTAACAGGTAGTGAAGCTTATGCTAGGAGAAGACATTGTCCATATTAGTCACATATACAAGACTAATATGGAAATATACTCTTCAATCGCTACTTGGGGACTTGAATTTGAAGATACAGTGCCTAAGGTGAAAAATGTGTTGAATGATTTAATTGCAGAGGATTACTTGGATGATTTGGGCTCCATTTTTGAGTGGGTTGTCCTGAGAGTGGGCACAAATATATTAGAAGGATCGATTGAACATGTGAACCCTATTTTGTTTATCTGTTGGCCAGAGGATGACATGAAAGAAAGATGCAGAGCTTCAGTGTGGAGAGGTTGGGAGGCTTTCAAAAAATTTGCAGGGCTAATGTGTGTGGAAGAAGCCCTTCGCATGATGCATGAAATTGCCAAGGTAGAAGTGGGATGAGAATTGTGACCGAGGGCACGCACGGAGGAGGTGGTGTAAATTCTTGCAATGTTCAATGAAGAACACGGAAATGCTAGTTGAGAACTTAGTTTGCATTAGCCTGTGTTTACAGTTTTTCAATTTCAGTGTTAAAAAACTTGTATATAATTTTTGATCTTTGTCAGGCTAATAAATTACCCCTAAAACTGTTTTGTGATGCACGGCTATAGTATGCAGTAGTGACTAGGCAATTCAGGGATATTTTTCTGTGCATGTTTTGGAAGGGATTTTTTGGTAGATGTTTGGGATGGTGATTTTCAGAACTATGTACTTTTTTGTATTGATATATTAATAAAACTAGCAATTGCACCTTGGTGTGCAATAGGTATGTTGAATAGGTGTAGAGGTCAATTTTAAAAAAAAAGCTTTATTTTTTTCATACATTTATGTAATACATGAGGAAAATTGGTAGGTCATTTAACAAAAGTCTTAATAGAGAAGTGATAGATTCAATTCAATTATGCATCCAATTTCATGGATCCAAACATGATTAAAACAAAACCTTTGAATTGGGAACATTATCAAGCTCCATTACTAGTAGGTTCATATAATGTTTGCAATAAGGAGAGAGAGAAAGTGGAAGATACAAAAGGGTAACAAGATAAAGATAAAGATAGTTAAAGATTGAGATATTTTTATAATTATAATTACCAAGATTAAATTATACTTATAATTATATGTTATTAAATAAATTATGACTAAAATTTATAAATTAATTTAAATATATTTAATTAATTTAAGTGAGATTTAATTTTTCATTGACATTAGTTGAAGTTTCATTTTTAATTTAATGCTCTCGTATGTCGTATTATTTAATTTAAAATTTCACATTTACAATACATAAATGCAGCTATGTATCCCCTTACAAAGATCAAAATACAACTCAAGCAAAACTTATTACCGACCCAAAAAAAAAATTAAAATTTATTAATTAAAAATATCATAAATATTCAATCTATCCTCCTCATAAGCCATGGTATTGAGTGGTCACCTCCTATTTATTCGACGACACAAATAATTGTATAGTTGCATAATTAATCAAAGCTTCTCACCAAAACTAACTCCGCCTGCACGAGCCCTACCAACAATGACGACATACACTTGAACACAAAACAAATGACATGTGGAAAGCCACGTAACATGGCTAAGATGTGGTTCCAATATGTTCGTCTCCTAAGTGTGATAATGTGTGGTTGTCTTTTGTAAGATCAATGGCCAGGATCTTCACATGATTGCGTAGTTAGCTGAAAGTGCTCGATGAAGTTAACTCTGCAGTGTCGAAGGTTTTTATATACTATGACAAATAAAAAATAATAAAATTAAAGACATTAAACCCGTACACATGCTTGTAAATTGAATTTACCATTGTAAGGGTTTATGCTCTAGGGTTTCTGCATGGGCTATAGTTGCATTTTTTACATTAATCATTGCTTTCTTAAATTCTTTGTCTTTCAATTTCATGATCCTATCAGCCTAATTGATCATATATAGTAACAGAGTTGCAGAGTGAATCATTTTAAGTTTTATTTTGAAATCCTAGCTATAACCTATATTGGTTTAATAGTGCAGTAGGGAAAAAGCCAATAACAAAACCAAAATTGAAACCCATCTCATACAAAACTACAAATACAACTTCACCCACTTCCAAAATGAAGCAAACCAGACATAATTAAAAAAATAAAATGATATTATCATGAAAGAACTTGCATATGATAGGTTAATAGCTAGGTAGGGCCTGTTGAGCATCGAATTCAAATCAATAGAATTCCATGGTTTTAATTGAAGCTACAAAAGTTTTCTAAAAAATAAAATCAAGCATACCCTTAACAATTTCAATAGAACCTTTGAAACTTCCACCGATATCATAATCCTAAAAGTTATCGCCCAAACCAAAGCCATCAGATATACACACTAATCTCTCACTGAAATGTCTAGTTTGACCGAAATGATGAGATCGAAGAAACTTGGGAAGGTTTCATCGATGGGACTTTTTGAGAAAAGAAGGGTGTCGAAGAGATACTAAAGTTATTGGCTGACAGTAACAGTTTCATCGAAAGACAAAAGGTTGATAAAACATAAGAGATATTCATTGATAACATGCTATTGGTAAAAACAAAAGGTCGAAGGAAGATATTCTTTTTTCACTGACATAAGGAATTTCATCGATACCAATGCAAAAGCTAGATAATGAGGAACCATTATCGATAAACTTAAATATCGATAAGATGGTTGTGAAACGTAGTGATAAAAGGGTTCATATTGAAAATAGGGTTTCGATGAACCGATGGAGGATTACATCGAACGAACACGTAAGGTAAAGCTTTCGATGAAAATGAGGAGATCGATGAAACCACAAGGCTCATTGATGGTAACGATGGTTTCATTGAAACAAAGGTAACGTCGATGAAATGTGACATTTCAAAGGAAGATAAAGTGATGCCACCGAAGTGAATGATTCCATCGAAACAACAGTGCAACTATACAATTAATGAGCATCAATAGAAAATATGAAGTACTGCTAGATAAATGATTACTTTCTGCCACGAAGATCAACACAAATCTTAATAAAGTCACCTCATCATAAATTCAAATAAATACCTATATTATCATTGTGCAACCGGTAATGTCAACTGATAAGATCGCCATGAAGGCTCTATAAATTGACAAGAAAGGAAACACTTTTGGGCAATGCTTGAAGAATTCACAGTGAGCCTCAGAAAGCCAAACTATTCAAAATCAAATTCACAAGAGGTCTACCCAAAATTCAAGTAAGTTTATCATTCTCAGAGCTCTGTAGTGATAATGGAGGTGTCATCTTCTAAAAAGAGCAGGGTTAGGAAGGCTAGAGAGACCCAGCCCGTGGAGGATAAACCTAAAAGGCAGAAAAAGGAAGGGCGCTCACTGGCCCAAGACCTAATTGACCAATGTCCTTCATCAAGCCATAGGTCTAATAAAATTAAAATAGACGAGGAAGGTTTGGAGGATAGGTTTGAGGGCCTAGGAGATATATGGGCAAAAATAAAAGGTCATGAACTGTTTATTTTTGGATATATACGAAGGAATGCACCTGAGCCTGTGAATAATTTGTGGAGATTAAATTTGGGGAAAATGGTAGTGGCTAATGTCTTTGTGAATGTTGAAATCATGAAGTCCCTAGCCAACAATTATGATCCCAAAACCAGGACCATATATGATTATATGGGGAAACCAATATTATCAATTACTAAAGAAATTATCGACAATGTGTTTGATTTGGATTGGAGATTCAAGGAACAGTTTGATACCAAGAAGTTGGCACAAGAACATTTCAACATAGAAGACATCTATAAGAGATGGAGACTTCCCATCCATAGGCCTAGAGTTGCAGGGTTGATAGTGCCATTGGGAAAAGAGGACAAAGTCCCTTATGATGTTAATTCTTTCCATCCTTACTTCAAATATACATACTATTATGTTGCTCAGGTTCTGGGAATAGAGGCTCATCCTTTGATGGATATAGCGGCCATGGTTATTTGTGCAGACTTGTAGTCTAAATATCCTAGGTTATTTGATTTTGCTACTTTTCTTGCTGAAGTCATTAATCACGGTTTAGAGAAACTAAAAGAAGATGTGATTAATGTACATTTTAAGTGTTGTTCTATTCTTATGCATATGTTGTTGTATGTTGGACAAGACAAAGGGTTGTGGCCAAATGAATTATGCATCAGGGCATATGATAAGGCTAGGATGAAAAACTTGTGCAACTGTGGATATCTTCATGGGACTAGAGATACAGTAATAACCAGTACTGACATTTTGAGGAGTTTTTTGTTAAGACATTGTACAGATTGTTGGGACATCCATGCGACCATGCCTTGTCTCCTGAAATTCAAAGATTTTTGAGACCAAAGGAGTATGGTGGAGACACCTCAATTGAGCACAATTGGGGAGGCTAGTATTGCTTTCTAGATTACACTCAAATAAGAATATATGGGTTTGAAGGAAAACCCTATCTTTTGTCTGTCACAATGCCTAATAGAGTGGCGTGCCTCAATATTGTTATAAAGTTGTCAACAACAAGTGCCCAACACTTAACAGATCATGGAAAACAGTCCATTGTGCCTAGGTTGCTAGTGTTCTCAGATTGTATTGTTAAGAGCTCTATTGTTAAGAGCTCTAAAATTTATGGATTGTTGCAAAACAAATTAAACTATTATAAAGTGGTGGAAGGTGACCCTAGACCAAACTTTGACCCTGAGGGTTACATAAGAGAAGCGAAGGCATCACAAAAGCTACGAGCAGGTGATCATGAGCCATTCATGCCAGATGACTTTATAAGAAATTTGGATAGAGAAACAACCATTTCTACGAGGACACAACATGATAAGGTCTCAAAGGCCCATGCATGGAAACTAAATAGAGGAAAAAATAATGATGATGTCCTACAGGGGATAGATGACCCCTTGGCTATAGCGAACAAGCTCATGGAGTATGAACTTGAAATCTTAGAAGGTGTCTTTGCATATGTTTTTAGAGACAGAGCACAACACATTAGGGATACAAAGCCCTTGATTCAAATGTCTCCCCAATCCACCTCTGATTTTATTCCAATTGATTCACCTAGGGAAGATTATCCGCTTGGTTTTGAAAGTGATGTGCAATTGAATTTGGTAATAGGACAATACAATGTCCAAGAGATTGGAGATATAAGACTATTAGAACATGAGGATTTTATTGTTGATAATGATTTTATTTATTCTAAGGAGTTCAATACATTTTTGTGCCAACATAAAGGAATGCAAATCATGGATGTTATGAAGGAAAAAATAGAAGAAGAAAAGATCCAGAAATTGCAAGAAGAGGTAGATCTGGCCATGAGAGAGATGACACCTAAAAAGGGGAGACAATTACTCAAGGATGTCGGTGTGTTGATTTATTCTGGATGGAACATGAGATTTGCATTATTATTTGATAGCTTTCTCAGAAAATGGGATCCAACTAGGCAAATCATGTCTGATGAAGTTGACAAAATCTTTATGCGTTTAGGATATGACCTGGATCAAAAGGCTCTCATGTTGTGGGCCTTGTATCCAAAGGGAAAGAGACCTATACTTGTTGACACAAATCAATCTTTTTGCCATTTGATGATCCAGCAAGCTGGAAAGACTGATCCTAGTATCACAGACAGATTGAACTTGGATGTAGCGAAGTTGAATCAAGATCAAACAGAGTTCTTGGTCAGAGAAAATAACACTTACACAGGTTTGTATGAGAAGGCCATTGAAGAAATCCAAAAGTTACAAGAACAATTACTACAACAGGCTCCTGTTACTAGGAATGATGAATTGGATACGATGCTCTAGACTGACTGAAAGGTTATAGATGCTTTAACAGATGCCATTTATTGGAAAACAAGAAGTGAAAAGCTGGCAAAACAAGTAGATAATGCTAATGTGAGAATTAACAAACTTGTTAATGACATTGTTGAACATAGGTTTAAAGATATGATGGTATACACAAACCAGTATTGGAAGGCCTATACAGGGACTATAAAAGCCTTGGAGGAGCATGAAAGGTTGAAAAAAAGGTTGAAGGATGTAATGAACAATCACAAGGCCATGTCACCAAAAGAGAAAGCTGAAGGAGACCTATATTTAGAAGAACATGGCAAATATGCGGATGTACTTAATAAAGATCTCTAGGCATTGGATGAAGATGGCACTACAAAGGTGCCAACAATCTTCAAGGAAGGAGAGATGATATCATTAGAACATTGGCAAAATGAGTTTGTCTGTGTTAAGGGAAAAGCTATTGGTGAAATAAATCGAGATGAAGACATGGCGCCATGCATAAATCGGGCAGTGTTCGATTTCTTTTCACTAGAAACAGAGTTGAAGGCAAGGAGCATTGACAGTAGATGTTACAAGAGTGACAATTACATAAATCACCTTGGAATGCTTGATTTTTTTTATCTTTCACTTTGTTAAACATACACAATCTAGTGTTAGTGTGGAGGAGACATGACTCTTCAAAGGATAGATTTTTCTCTCATATATATATGAGCAATTTTTGTAAGAGTTGATCAAGAAATATATTTATAGACTCTCGCATAATACTATACTATTTTGGACCTTTAATACAGTCAGTTGTTTTCCTCCACATATGTGTTGTGAGTTATTTTATTTTCTATAGGCAGTGGTTTGTGATATTATCTCTGAGAAGATAAGGTTACTTGTATTCTTGTAGTGAACTTTATGTTCTTATGTTATAAATTTAAATCAAAAGATCTACTAGTGAATTGACATTGTTCCTTGTAGCTCTTTCTTGAATGGTCCCTTAAGGTTAGGGTTAAATTCATTCAGGCTGTCTATAACATAAACATTTGACAGATCTCTTTTAAGAAACAATAATTGACAGATTTACCAAAGGGGTATGTTTAAGAATTGTTTCATAAAGCATACATTAAGTCCTAGAATAATATAAGACTTTGTAGCCCAAATAACAGGGACGATATTGGTCATTTACAAATCACATACCTTTACATTAAATCAATAGGACTAGTTGAGTAGGACATATAAAACCAATTAGCAATAGTATACATACATATAAATTTCAAGTACAAAGATCAAATAACTTCCACAACAACAATCTTGAACTCATCTAAAAGCCACCTATCCTAGGAACCTATGCCAATCTGAGATAGGGAAAAATTTAGATCAAGATACTCAATCTACTATAAAAAGCATTAGTCATCCAAAGCCACTAGTGAATATGTATACCCGCTCAGGTCTTGCAGAGCCTAAAGTAAGGGAGTTCGTAACCAAATAGGTTCATTCTATATGTTGGCCAAGTCAAATTGGAGGGTTTGATCATAGGAGTTGGAATTTCCTTAGAACCTATCCAATCTATTGATTTGAGATCCAACAGGGCCAACACCCATTATATTAAGATAACATTAAAAATAAAGATACAACAGTATTTGGCTTGTAGCCAAAAATATGTTCCAATAGAAAGTCTAGTATTGATATAAAATATGGCACAAGTACTTAACAAAAAAACTTAACAACCCGTAACCCACAATACAAAATTCAAAATAGAATTAAGCAACGGCATCATACTTCAAGACTAGGAGACATTTCAAGCTCGCCTTTTCGCTTCATGTTCCTCCTTCATTCTATCCTGCCTGGTTTTCTTGGCATGTAAGATGAATGAGTAGTCCTATCCACATTTAGCATGAGCTTCAGCTGCTGCAATTTCCTCCACACCGCGTCCATCATCCTCAATCCATTCCTCTTCAATCTCTAGCTACAGTGTCCCTACAATCTTAGCTGCATTCATCTCATTATTTTTAGCTTCATCTAGCAACCCTTCAATGGTAAGGTAGCCCAATGCCAATTGTCCTCAGGTTCCTTGATTTTGGCTACATATAGGAGGAAATTGATACTACATAGTATATCAACCCTCTGTCCCTGCAGCAACTGAGCATCTTGTGTTTGCACAATCAGAAATTTAGAAACCCCCCCAATGTAATATTTATGTGGGAGGGGAATGACGAGGTTCTCATCCACATTATCAATCAGTGCATCAATGTTGTGCAAATATGCATGCTCAAACAACATCTGGGTGAGTTTTTTCACCCACTCCTTGGAAACCCTCACATATAACACCATGGAAAGAAAAAAGGCCGGAATGTCCGAAATGACCCTATGCTTGTGAGATGCCATCAGAAACTCCAACCCCAACACTATCTTGACCACATGCATTATGCACAAGTGGTCATTCACCAAGACCCCTCCTAACCGTTTATCAGTGACTTCACCTACAAACGTTGTTTGTTGTTTCGTTACCCTAAGTATAATCGGTGTGTCCATCACTCTCACCTTTGTGTTTACAACTCGAACATGTAATGTGGAAATACGTTAATACCCCAATGCCCAATTTAAAGGCATTCCATCAGCTTCATCATAAATGTCTCATTAAATGCACACTTACCATAAGTTGCCTTGTGCGGTATATATTAATAGTATATATATCTTCTTCTTTTTTATTTTTTCTATTTTTTTATACAAGTTCAGTGATAGAGTCAAATCTGAGATGAAGAATGTAAACCCAAGCAAAAAATCATTTCAAATGAGTGAAGTGTGAACCACTCAAGCATTAATTCCTAATGTTAACACATTGACAAGAAAATTCCCAAGACAAAACAAAATATCCTTAATATTATGATTCATCATTCATGTAAAATATGAAAGTAAAAATGGAGACAATCTTAGCAACAATATAGTAGTCTATTCATTAAGTAATTAAAAAAATAATGAGAGAAAGTGTACATTATAATTTCTTTCACCATGAAACCACCCTACATAAATAGACAACATAAATCCATGTTTCTACTCTCCCTGGAGATAAGAAAGTTTTAGAATCATTCCTTACAACCTTGGTATTCCTTTTATAATCACAAGGAATGCGACAAGCTACCAGCTATTTACAATAATATGTAACATGTATTGCATGTATACGATGTCACAAAACCATCAAGCTAGTATACATGAAAGCTTTGGTGTCGAGACACATAAAGCTTCCATGAATGCCAACTACCTTATGAGCCATGCCACTATCACACATTATGGTTATTGATGCAGAGAATACTAAGATACAAGATTTTGATTACATTTATTGGTAGGGGATAACTTTGAGAGTTTTGATCAAGCAAGGATGCTTGACTCCAAAACCCCATCTCCAGTGTCTTCACCCAACTTTCTCTCTGCATTCCACCCATTATAAGGGAGAAACGACGATTGATAGAGAGAACAAAATTATTTGCAACTACAAATAAAGTCTATAATTGCATTTAAGCCTTTTAAAATCCCTTTGGGAACAAGGTAAGTCATCAATCTGCTTTACTTCATGGCATCTGCAAATCTTCAACCATATCTTCATATGCCAAAATTTAGTTGCACCTTCTATGCACTTCATTTTAAAACCTCTACAAGCAAGGAAACAACACTTCCTAAAAACTTATCCTAGAAATATGTCCATCTTCTACAATCTGAAATGTAGCATATAAATTATATTTCTATCTTCTACATTCTAAAATGTAGCATGCGAATAATGACCCTATTTCTTGATTTACAAAGTGGCGGCAACTGACAATCAGGTCTATACTTTGGATTATTCTACATACTGTATTAATCTATGTGAGATGTACTTTTCTGACATTCCACAAGAAAGATTTCATTCCAATAGTCCTAAAACCTGTACATGACTCATAGACCTCAATACATATTAATACTGGTAGCTTCTCATTGAATATTAAATGTGTCATCCTCTGTATTTTTCTTCCTATGACACACGTAGTGTTCTCTATGCAAAAGGGTAGCAGAGAATCCTCGATCAAGATTTCATACGTGTCAAAAAGAAGCTTTCTAAAAGATTTCATAGAGATATGCATGACACTTATAGCTAAGATGTGATGTGTTTGCTATAATAAATTTTTTCTCCAATTAGTAATGGAAGATTCACCTTAATTATTCTACAATTTTTATGTGATTGAAAAACATTCGCCAATGTAATTATTTTCCCCCAAAAATAATGAATGATTCACCTTAATTTTTCTACATGTTTCATGCAATATGAAAAAAATCGCCAATGTAATTATTATTTTTTCCCCAAAATAATGAAATATTCACCTTAACTTTTCAAAACAAAAAACACGCAATAGAAAAAGATTTGCCAACAAAATTAATTTTTTTCCCCAAAATAATGAAATATTCGCCTTAACTTAAAAAAAAAAAACATGTAATAGAAAAAGATTCGCCAACAAAATTAATTTTTTTTCCCAAAAAGACTGAAAAATTTGCCTTAATTTTTGTACAATTCTTACGCAACTAAGAAAAATCGCCAACTAAATTTAATATTTTCCCCCTATTAATAAAAAAATTAGCAAAAAAAAATATTTTTGCCCAAAATAATGAAAGATTTGCTGGGATTTTACACCTTTACGCAGGGGAGTTTCTTAAAGTTATCCCTGGTCTGGCGACACAAATTGTTTTAATAGTTTAAAAGTTGTAGATGCATTTTTGAATAACACTTTGACACTTCAAGTGTCATTTTGTATCTAAGTTTTGACATCTAAGTACTCCACGAGTTCTAAGTCAAACAAGACTCTTCTTTGATTTGGTCATAGTTTTTCCTAGATTTTCTCGACGCACCTCACCTATATATATATATGAGGTTGCTTATTGTTATATCTATCTAGAATCTTTAATCTATATGCAACAAAACTCTGCCAAAGTGAAGAGCAAAAGTGAAACTTTGTGTTCCTATTGTTGTTTTGCAAACTTGATCAAATAAGAAGAAAGATTTGGCGTTCAGACTTTGTGTTGGATTCGTTGTGATTTATGGTGAGAGTGTTCTTATGTCATTCTTGTTGTTAATTCTTAATTTTCTCAAGTAAAGGTGTAGTTGAGGAGATATTGTTAAAGAGTAGAAACAATTTTTATTTATTTTTTCGCAAAAGTGGCAAGCCACTAATATATTAATATAAGATATAAGGTTACAAGTTGGCTCAAAGAGCTTACCGGGAGGAAAGAGCTAGCAAGAAAACCTCTGGTTATAGCTCTATTTTTGACATGTTTTACAATTCGAATTTGAGATTTGATAAGAAAATCTCAATTACAAATCCTAATTACAAACTATATTAAGCTTATATATGTGTAAAGTACAAAATGACATATGACCATACGAAGGTGGGGTAATTTTAAATATTTTTTTTTCCTTTTGGGAGCCAAAAACCCCAATGTTGTTGACCAAAACTTGCAAGGAGTTGGCAGACATAATCATGAATTGAACCAATCAATGAGAAGGCCAACTAGGCATGATCAAAGTGTGATGAATTATGGATTATGTCCAAAAACCATGTATTCGTTAATACAAATTCCCCACAAAATCCATTTTCTATATCTGGTGATGCAAGATCATATACCACACCAAAAATGGAGTCAAAGGACCATCAGAGAAAATTACTATTCTTCCATAGCATCTGGCTGGATAACATTCTCATGCAACTGCCCTTGTAAAAAACCTCCTTCACCCCCCACAAACATAACCCTTTCATTAACAAGAGAAGCATTTAACATATCATTAATCCCCTATTTTGTTCATGATACAAAATTGGAGGCATGGTTACAAAAAAAAAAAAGCATAATGGATGTTGACCATTCTTCCATGGATACTGAAACCACAAAGTTCACATCCCGTTGTTCTTGAGCTCCTTTTGTGAGCCTATCTCCATCTTGTATAGCATCTTGACCAAATTGGGGGTCCCCCATTCTTGGTGTAGCATTAAGGTTAGAAACAATTTTTTGTTGAGCCCGAATTGCTTCTTTGGTCCTTTCATTGCTTAGTAGCATTAACAAAGCATTAACCTTTTTTTTTGGTGTTGTCAACTAAATCATGACCATAGTATCTATGGTATTTATTCAGTTTCATTTGAAGAAACCTAAAATTATGCATTTCCAGGGTGTTTTTGATGCTATCATATAGTGAAACATATGCATTCCCATTTTAGAGTAAATACCTTGGAAAAACACCTCCTATTTTAGCTTCACCCTCCCACAAATCATATTTTTGAACAGTAGAGATTAACTTGTTGGTAGGAAGATAGACATCGCGTGCCACTCTTTCAGTTATAATCTCCAGTAATTCTAACAATTGTAGAAGTTCCAGCACATTTGACAGAAAAATTAACAGTAATTGGGAGGGGAAGATAAGTCTACTTGCCTGGGGAAATAGGATTTCCTCTCCTATAATCTTTTTCACACTTCTCCTTGTGTGGTTTCTTTGAACATGAAAAACTTGTCCTAGGGTTTCATCAGTGATGTGGCCTGAATATGGGCACTCCCAGTCTGCCACCAAGATCATGACTCTGTAGTTTCCTGGCTTGTAGTCCATCTTGCACCTGCAATTCCTCTATTGAAGCTTCTCGATGTATGACAAATTTGAATTCTCTATTTTACTTCTTCTGTAATTGCTTATTACCTAGAATTGTACCTTCTCATTAGATTGAACACCACTTCCTTCACAGTAATTTTTTCTTCATACAACTTCCATTAGCTTTCACTGTTTCCAAAATTTTTGTGGATACAATACTAGGTACCAAGCCTTATTTATGTTGTTATTTGTGTGATGGCATATGTGTGAAGGGTTTGCCACATGTCTACAAATTGCTACATGTGAAAGTGGTGGAGTAGACGGCCTTCGGTCTACATAAACGACCTATGAAAAATCGTTCGCAGGTGTGTTATAATGAGCCTTTATGAAAGTTGATAAGTATGAAGAACCCGCCACATTTCTACAAAATAATACATGTGAATGATGGAGTATTCGACCTTCAGTCTACACGACCGGCCGTAGCTATGAAAGGAGTGCTCGCAGGTGAGTAATAATTAGCCTTTACAGAAGCTTATATGAACTTAAACTTCAAATCGAAGCTTATTATTCATATCACCTTGTCATGATTATTTAATTGTCATTATCATCATTTAGGATTTGTTGAATATGAGGGAATAAATTGACATCAATTCTCTCGTTAATTGATTCGACTTCCACACGATTACATCCCATATTTGCCAGCCCATCTGCCAATTTGTTGCCCTCTCTAAATGTATGTGAAATGACATATGTTTCAAAAGAGTTTAGTAAATCCCATATTTGATTAAGAACATAGATAATATGCCAGTTAGAGGATTTTTTGAGTTTCCATCCATTGGTGATCAAAATAGAATCAACTTCGATATGTATTTTGTGAATCCTCATTTTTTTCCCTAGTGACAACCCGTATAGGAGAGCTTGGGCTTCTGCAAGATTGTTTATTCCTTGGGGTAGTGAAGAAGATTTGAAAGCTAATAACTCACCTACATGATTTATAATACACACTCTTGCCCCCGATTCACCTGGATCACCCCTTGAAGCTCCATCAAAGTTGAGCTTTGAAATTTTGAATTGAGGGGGTTGCCAAACTATATGTTCTCTATCATTCCTTGATTCACCTATTGAGGATTGGTTACCATTGGTTGGTAGACATATACCCTTCCTTTTTTTTAACTCACCATCCCATGAGGTGAACAATGCATTACTCTTATGATGTTTTTGCACATAGGTGTTCCCTAGCTCAGTGATTGAATTTTCTATTTCACAAAACACTTTCTCTATGGGTGAGGTATGTTATCTAAAAATCCTCTTGTTTCGTTCCCACCATAGTGACCATATGATTGTAGTTGGAATGAATATCCATATACCTGAGAAAAAAGAAGATTTAAAGAGAATGGACCAAACCTAAAAGAGCTCCCAAATTGTGTTTGGTAAGGGCATAGATAGCTCTAATTTTGTCATAACAAAACACCAACATTGGTTGGCGAATGGGCATTGGACAAATAAATGATCCACGTTTTCAGATTCCCGGTCACATAGTACACATTTAAACTGTTGTGCTATCTGAAGCTTGGAAAGCTTGTCACTAGTAAGGATTTTTTTCTTTAATGCCAACCAAGAGAAGCACCTTTCTTTCAACGTGATTACATTATTCCAGGAAAAGGAAAAGGCTTTGTTGGTTTGTTATTGGTTTATCATGTGTTGGAGGTTGAATAACCATTTTGGACTGTATAATTTCCATTTGCAAATGGGGACCATATGAGTTTGTCCACCTTATTTGTCAAGTAAACTGTTTTTTGTTTAAATACTAATTGAAGTAGCTTTTTTGGCTCTTCTTCAATTCCAACCTCATTGATGTCCTTCTAGATGACTTTTCCTGAGTAGATAGTAGCTCCACTTACATAGCTTACTAGCTTACGTCCCCATTTTGTGATGAAGATTGGTATCACATGTTGCAATTGGTTGTTTTGAGCTAGAGGGGGGTAACCATTCCATGAATCAAACCAAAAATTAATTGACTCCCCATTATAGACTTACCAGGATACATACTTTGACACTAAATCTCTGGAGGATATCATAAAGTTCCAAATTGTTAAACCATCCGGAGCATTTGATATGGAGAAGATCCTACGAGGATTGCATGAGTCTAGGTATTTGGCCTGCATGATTTGGCACCACTTTGATTCTGATTTTGTATACATTCTACATACTAGTTTTCCTCCAAAGGCTTTGTTTCACTTAACTAAGTCGTGCAACCCTACCCCTCCCGATTTTTTCTCAATTCCCATATTATTTAATGAGATTAATAGGATCTTTTTGTCTTTTGGTAAGTTCCCTTTTGAGAGAAAGGTTCTAATGATCTTTTCAATTTGCAGAATCACAGACTTCGGGGCTTTAAGAACTGAAATATAGTAATTAGGAATGACAGTTAAAACAAATTTAATAAGTAAAATTTGAACTGCAAGAGACAACCACCGAGCCTTCCATGATGATATATTGTGCTTAATCCTTTCAATCGTAGTTTTCCAATAGGAGGTCTTATTAGCTCCCATGAATAGAGGTATACCCAAGTATATTCTTGGTAAGTCTTTTGCCTTAAAGCCAAGAATTTTAATGATCTTTTTCCTTATAGGAGCCTTGGTATTAAGAATGTATATTGTGAATTTATGGATTATGATCTACTGACCTGATACTGATGTGTATAAATCCAGAGCCTTCTTCATTTGACTTGCTTCTTGAGCTGAAGATTTGGCATATAGCAATGTATCATTAGTGAAGAGGGAGTGTGTAAAAGATATGGATGTGTTCGGTAAGTGTATCCCTTGCCAAAGACCCCTGTCATGATTGGATTTGATCAATCTATTGAAGGCTTCTGCCATAATGATGAACAAGAAAGGAGATAGAGGGTCTCCTTGCCTTACTCCTTCGATAGCTTCAAAAAAACCTGTTGGGGTTCCATTTATAATGATTGAAAAGTGAGCTCCTGAGATGCATGCTTTTATCCATTTGTACCATTTCTCAGAGAACCCAAACTTATGCAAGACTTTAAGTAAAAAAATCCATTTCACCTTATCATAAGCTTTCATCGTGTCATTTTTTGCAATAAAGGATGCCAGGTGTGAAGTTTTAACTAAATGTAGGATCTCATGTGCTATTAGTGCCCCTTCAACTATTTCTTTTCTTGGTACAAAGCCACCTTGTTCTAGGGAGACAATGTTTGGAATTAAGTGGTGTAGTCATAGATAGATGGCCTTGGTGATGATCTTAGATAATATTGCACAAAGAGAGAGGCCTAAAGTCTGCAAATGTTTTTGGCTCTTTCACTTTTAGGATAATAGCAATGTTTGTGACATTGAAATTCTTTAGAAATGTTTTGCTTTTTCTTGACTCTTCAATTGCAGCCCAGCAAATCAAACCCTAATACATCCTAACATTTTTAGAAAAACAATACAGTGAATCCATCGGGGCCTAGTGCTTTATCAGCAACTAGTGAGAATACTACTTTCTTAACCTCTTCAATAGTGAATGGTTTCATTAGGTCTTCAATGTCTTGTTGTGTAATAATTTGTGGAATGACATCCAAAATTTCTACTTCATCTTGATGATGGGAGGCTGAATGAGGTGCATTGGTCGGAGCTAAAGGATTTTTGAAAAAACTAATACCTTCATTTTGGATGTTTCATGCATTGGTGAGTGTGTTACCTGTAATATGATCACTAATGGAGAATATTGTTGATGTTACAGGTCTGGACTTGGCAGATGCATGGAATTTTTTTGTGTTCCTATCCCCTTCTTTTAGGCATAACTCCTTGGATTTGTATCTCCAGTATATTTCCTCTCTCTTACTCATTTCTTCTCAAGTCTCTTGTAATTGGTTTTGCTTATCATATGTAACTGAATTGAGGTTCTGGAGAATTATAGTCTCCTGAATGTCTAATAGATGTTTTTCAACTGAACTCTTCTCAACAAAAATGTTTTTAAAAACTTCCACATTCCACACTTTTATTTTTCTCTTGACATATTGCATTTTCCTTTCTAGTTGGAACATTTTGGCACCCTTTTGATGAGGAGCACTTACCCACCATTGCCTCAGGAGTGGAAGGAAATATGGATGCCTGAACCACATTTTTCCAAGTTTGAAGGAGGGGCGATGCACATAATGTTTCTGGCAATTCATAACTTGTAATGAAATAGCAGAGTGGTCTGAGCACACAAGAGGAAATATATCAAATTCCGTTTTAACATGTTGAAGAAACCATTGTTTGGATATGAGAAATATGTCCAGTCACTCTGCAATTTGTAAGAAATTCTTCCTTTTGTTTGTCCATGTAAACTAACCCTTAAGAGGAACTACATATTTTAAGTCATTATCATAGATGAAGGATACAAAATCTTGAATAGTTTTTTTGGGGGGACATATTCCACCTTTTTTCTCATGGCTAGAAGTAATTGTATTAAAGTCTCCTCCCATGATGACATTATGGTTTGCATATTACTGAATGAAATTTGTTAGGATATCCCATAGTCTTTTTTTTTCATGAGTGGGGGTCGGTCCATAAACATTGATCAACTTAAAGGACATATCAAAGTTTTTAATGATAATAAATTGCCAATTATTTCCTTCATGTAATGTCTCTGCAACTACTTTTTTTAGGTTCCACAAAGTAACAAGTCCTCCAGAGGCTCCTGCTACTGGAACATAAGCTGATTTCCATTTGGTCCATTTGGAAACTATCTCTAGAAAGGTGTCATGGGAGAATTTTGTTTCTTGTAGCATAACTATATCTACCCCTGATGAGTCAATTTGTTTCTTGACTCTCTTTCTCTTATCAGAGGCATTAATGTCATTAACATTCCATGAAATGATTTTCCTTGTTGTCGGGGAGAGCAACATGCCCTCCTTGGTCTTTTAGATGAAGAGAATTTCCCATCAAGAGTGGTTTGGATACCAGCCTCTATTTCCTCCTTTGTTTTGGTCTTATTGGATTTATTTCCCCTCTGTTTTTTCTTTGGACTCTGACTTTGGGTAGGGGACTGCATAATTGAAAGAGTTTGGGAATAATCAAAGGATGAATCTATTGAATGCTCATTGACACCTTAGTGGTCCTTATCTGGCTTAGCCTACATTGAATTTAGAAGAGATAAAGGTTGTGAATTTTGGCAACCGGTTAATGGAGAAGAACTTTGGTACATTAGTCCTTCATCTTCAGTCGATCTGGTGTATTCATAATTTTGATGGTCTATTAAGGTTAACTTACCAAACAGATTGTCATTATATATTCTATCTTTGCAACCCTCTTTATCTAACCGTGGAATTAGCAATTCTTTGTCCATATGTGGTATTTGTTCTGCATTTACAACAGGATTATCCTCCTTTAATATATGTTATGCTATTTCATCAAACAGTTGAATCTAATAGCTCCTCTACCAGCTTTTCTAGGTTGGGTGTAAACCCAAATTGTCCTTGTGAGTACTTAGATGGTAAGTTGATGATTCCCTCTTGAGGGGCCATCAAGATATTCATGGTCTTTTTATCAAAAATTAACTTCAACATAAGATCATCAAGAGGAAAAGCAATTTTTCTAGCTATGCTTGGGTATTCAAGATACAATAGAGATCTCACAATTGCTTTCACCTTGCCTTGATTGTTCCACATTGAAATGAGAAGATGACAAATTAAATGTGTGCTTTGAGAATTAATAACAACATGTAGACCACCTTGGGATATCAGGTAGTGGCTTGATATTTCTTTTTGTTTTTTATCAATAATGAGTATTGGTTTCCCCGTAGGGCATATTCCTTTAAAGATAAGGCATCAGATTTGTTATTTTTCCAACAAAGCATTTGTGAACCCCTATTTTCTTTGCTTTTCATATCTAATATGGTTTTTTTATTTGATTATTCCACATTGATTTGAGAAATTTGTCAATTTGAGGGTTAGCCATTGTGCACAGACCTTCTTTGAGTAGTAGATGGCATGTTGGTATTCCCTTATTTCTCCTTACTAATGATTCATAATGGGTTTTCTGGAGACCATTTTCCTGTAATAGTTCTTGGGAATCATTTTTTTGTACCAAGGGGACATGAGAATCCTTGTTACTAGTGCATGTCATTTTTTAGATCCCTGTTTTCCTAGCTTGGAGTGTCTAGTTTGGCTATTTTCTGATTAGCTTCACATGTATGACCATACATCGAGCACATTAGAGGGTTTGAAGAATGATCATTGCAGACTATAATTGTCTCACAGTGGCCTTCTTAACACTACGAATTAAAATTGCCCAAGGAATCTGAAAGGCAGTCCACTTCTATAGGTTTTTGAATAGAAACCTCTTGCTTCCATGTGCCAAAACTGGAAGTAACAAATAGAGTGGTGGGGAATTACTTTTCTACTTCTAACAAAAAGTATACTCTAACTATGAGATGAGTTAGCTCATAAGGAATAAGGTCATGCTGGATGAAGATTGCTAATTTATTTGCCAGGATTGCAATGAGATCCAAATCCCTAAATTCCAAAGGTAATGCAAGGAAGGAGATCCAAAATGGGACAAATTTACAGATAGTCTCATCCAACTTGAAATTTGGGATCCAAGGAACAGTGAAAATACCATATCCTTTGCAAAACCACCCCTTAAATCTATAAGCAAGATTTCTCTCTCTTTTTGAATGAAAAATAGCAATGAAAAACCCTACCCCATTATCTATGTAAAATTTTTTTTTGAAGCCCTTTCCATTTTTTTGTTGCCCATGTTTGTAAATCTGAAAAGGAGGGTATAAATTTCCAAAACTTACTAATTAGTTCTCTCCCACGAAGATGTGATACTTGTGGCATAATCAAGTGGTATGGGAGTGTAACCTTTGGCACGACATCATCTTGGTTTGCGTTTCCCTTCACAATCTTATTTTTCTCTGTCTTCCTCCAAACCCTAAGCTCTACTCTCCTTGTATCATGAGATTTTTGAATAACAACCACTCTATTTTCTTGTTGAATTTTTAAGTTGTTCGGGCCTGATAGGAATCTCGGGTTCTTTATCGTAATATTATTTGGCCACGATACATACGATGGCAACCATTTGCCGCTATCTTCTTGGGTGGATCATGTATATTTTAAATCAGCCTCTGAATCTGTTAGTAGTTTTTGCAAGAACCCTCTATCTTTTTCTGGTTCACATTCATATTGGGGCAGGGATTCATCGCAAATGTCAAAAACTTCTTGTTTCTTTTTTCTTAGTCGTCTAAGTTGATGCCAGTGGGTCTGTAACGTATTGGTAGATATCATGCCTTCTCTCTGCACTTTTCTATCTGCATATGGGCCCCCTATGATACAATCTCCCATTCTGGGACCCCTAACTGCTCTGTTCTTTGTACCTACTGTGGGAAAAAAATCCCGCCCAAGGCCATCTGCCATAAGCAGTGCCCATCCTTCCCAAGTCATCGAGAGTAGAAACAATTCTTGTTTTGTGAAATTTGAGTCATATTTTAGCTCTTGCGAATAGAATTAGAAATTAGTGAATGTGATATCATTTTGAAGACTTTGAGCTTCATATTAGTATTTTCCAGATAAAAGTTAGCTGAAATATAGTAAGATAACACCTTGAAGACTTTGTGCTTTATTGTGTTGTCTTGGAAAAGAAGTCTTAATTTGAAGACTTTGAGCTTCATTTTATCATTTTGGAGAAATATTGTTTAAAGTTGTAATAGGATATCAAGATAAATACTTTGTACTTTACTTTGAATATTTTAACTTGATATCGCGGGTTACAGGAAAAATTATTCGAAGAAAGGTTGATAGGATAGTAGTGTTTTTTAAGACTTTGAACTTAAGCACTCTTTCCTGTCTTGGAGAAGCAACATAGGAATTTGGGCCTTTATAGAAACTTTGCTTCTTTACTTATTTATATCTTGATCATTCATACATTTTTTTGTTAATTTGTAACATTGAAATTGCAAGAATTATTGTTGCTCTATATTGTAAATTCTTTCCTAAAGAAAGATGAAAGAATAACATCTATTTTGAAAAAAGAGGATAAGATGACACATCACCCAAGTAGAGATAAAAAATTGAAAGTTGTATCTTGTTATAGAAAGTAGAGTAACAAGTTAAAGTGAGGGGGGGGCTTCCCTTAGAAATTAGGAGAGATTTAATCTCACACAATGTGGTTGAAACCACAATTTTGTAAACTCACATAGTTTGCAAAATTTTCAACCAACACACACACACATACACATGTATGTATGTATGTATGTGTATACATACATATATGTGTATATATATATATAAACACACACACACACACACACACACACACAGGTACACACACACACACACACACACACACACACACACACACACACACACACACATATATACATATGTGTGTGTGTGTATACATACATATATATGTATACATACACACACACACACACACACACACATATATATATATGTATATGTATATATACATATACATACACATACATATACATACATATATACATACATATATACATATATATGTATATATGTATGTATATGTATTGTATGTATATGTATATATGTATACTACATATACATATGTATATGTATAAATACATATATATATGTATATGTATAAATACATATATATATATATATATGTATGTATGTATGTATGTATGTATGTATGTATGTATGTATATACATATGTATATATATGTAGTACATACATACATACATACATAAATACATACATACATACATATATATATATATATGTATATATATATATATGTATATGTATATATACATATGTATATGTATGTATACATACACACACACACATATATACATATATGTACATATGTATATGTATATATATATATATATATATATATATATATATACACACATATATATATGTATATATGTATATATCTATATACATATACATACACATATGTATACATATACATACATACATACATACATACATGTGTGTGTGTGTGTGTGTGTGTACACACACACAATAGAGAATATAGATGTTATGACTATGTTGCATATCCATAATTTATTTGTCAGCAGTACAATAAGAATTACATATTGTTGGTTAACATATTTGTCTTTCTTCAAATAATAAACAAATTGGCTCTATTTTGCCTAAAATTGAAGACAAATTATTAGCTATTAGTTGGGTAAGCTATCAATTAGTTTTTCTCTATATTTTGAAAACGTAGAACTCCCTTCATATAATCAATTTTTTTATTTTATTTTTAATATTTAAGAAAGGGGGTATTCTTTTAACTAGAAATTAGTAAAGGTAATTAACACTTGCACATAGTTGTATCATAAATGCGGAAGGATTTGAAAGGATGGGAATAATTTCAAGATATCAAATTTAATTCACAGGTTGTAAGACTTTGAAAATAATCACTGCTAACATTCAATAATATTATAGTGCCAATGGATAAATGAAAAATCTTTAGATTTAAAAGTTGTATTGAAACTCTAAGAGAGACAAATTTTAGCAATATGAACACTAATTTTCACAAAGGAAATGATATTCAATGTTGCATAGGCTCATAGAATTAAATCAAGCATCAAAGTAAACATCTAATTTTAATGCACATAGACAAAGAATATCTTAGGAGCACAACAATTTTTTTATTAATCCAATGTATGATTATGTCTCACTCTTGCACTACAATTCAACGAGGATTGAAATTCCAGACCCTTCAATAGTCACTTAATTACATATTTATAACATTTTCAAATGTAATTGTCCAACAGTCTTTGAAACTGATTCTTTAAAAATAATCATTTAAATAAATTTTAAATATTTTGAGATTTTAGAAAATATTTTGATTTATGAAATAACTAAAAAAACAAGGGTTCAAGTGGCTGCTATTGTTAGAGCATATTTAGCTATTAGTTATTTTTTACTAGTTATGCTTTTTTTGCTTAAGTTCACTTAGGAGTGCTTATTTTAGTTGTGCACCTAATTTAGCTTTATGCATCTAGTTTAGTTAGAATCGAGCTTTATTTAGCTCCTCATGCTTGCACTATAGTTCTTCTAAATTTAGCTATGTGCTTTCTTTATAAACACCTCATTGTACAATTGCAACTCATCATGTAATTTTGTATTCTTTACTTTTGAGTAATATAACATTTATTTGTGTAGCTCTCCTTTAAGAAAGGTGTTCTTGTTAGTTGTTTGATCTTGTAGGTGCTTGTGTTGCAAAATTCAACACAATATCAAAGTGTGGATTTTGAAAGTCCCTTTTCCAGTTTTGAGGGTTTCTTTGCTCAAAAGTCTTGCAAAATCAAATATTTGTTTTTTGTGGATTTGAAGGTGGGTAAATTTTTTTTATCGATTTTGGAGCAAAGCGGGCATCACCATCACGTCTATAGCATAAAATAACCATAATATCGACTGTCATTTTGTCAAAATTAGAGTAGCCTAAATTTGGGGTCAAATTGGTTGAGGAAACATTTTTTGAGGCATGTTTTAGTGGTAGCTGAAAATTTTGGTCAGTTTGGAGCAAAATAGATACCACCATTGTGCTCGAGAAGCTCAAGAACCCTAAATTCACTTGTCAATTTGTCAAAATTAGAGATTGAAGAACTCCTTGCAATTTTTCTAGAAAGTTTCCATTTTTGGAAAGTTTATGTTTTTAGAAAGTTTCCATTTTGGAAAGTTTTTATTTTCGAAATGTTTTTATTTTTGAAAACTTCCTATTTTCAACAAGTTTATATTTTTGGAAACTTTTTATTTTTGATTTTTTTTCACTTTTTGGGGTCCATTCAAGCCTTCCTAGCCCTAAAGAGTAGTCTTCGATGTTTTGCTCATAATGTCTTCAGTGTTTTGCTCATAATTTCATCATATGGAGTAAAAAATGAACAAATGAGATATCGTTAAAAACCTAGTTCAGAGGGCTATTTGATTTTGTAGGTGGTTTGATCATATTCTACACTAATTTTATGTACTAGGCCTCCAAAATTAGCCCTTAGTTTTGTGCTTTTGGGGCAATATCTTGCACATACGAACTTCGCTTTTTTTACTTCCATACATCATCAAAAAGATCTCAGAGACCCTAATCATATCATAGGTCTATTTTTCTAGATTGTGCTCCAGTTATATTTTATTGATATTTTTGTGTTTTTATTATATTCTCAATTACTTGGATGTTTTGGCACTTGGGATGGATCTGCTTGTTGGAGAGAGTTGTATTTGATTTTATCTACATGTTTTGAGATTCTTAGGGTCTAATATTTTAATTTGAGGAGGTATCATGGGTTTTCCTATTCACTCTTCTATTATCAATCTTGCAAAGGGCAATTATGTGTCTTGGCAAAAGGGCATTTTGACATATCTTCAATGGCTTGATTTTTTTGCCCTATTTATATGGACTCGTCCCTCAACTAGATTCAATGAGGGTTAAGTATGCTTGGAGGATCATTAATCACCATGTTGTTGGAGTGATTGGTTCTAGTGTTGATCTTGATACTATGTGTGCTTTGACTGACATTGAATGTCCCCACACACTTTGGACTTGACTTCAGATCTTTGGAGACCCTCACAAGTCTCCATTTCTAGAGGATCTTACAATAGATTGTGTCATTCCCATTGCACATGCAGATAATATACCTTATGATCATGATATTATTGAGATGCTTGAGTATATCATGAGTCTTTCATGTCCAGATGGATCTGAGGCTTGTCTCTTAGTTCTCACTCCTTATATTGAGACTCCATCTCGGTCATCTTCATCATCTTATTTTATTTTTTATCAGATTGGTAATGGCTCATGCATAGCCCCTATTGATTTAGTCCAATAGGTTTATTATTCCCTTCTAGTTTCAACTTCGTGGGATGACTTCTTGCCAGATATTGCAGGGATATTTCTTGAGTCATGCATTGTAAATATTGGGGACACATAAATTGACAATCTTCACTTCCTCTTTCATGGCAGTTTGAGCATTCCTGTCATCCCATCTTTAGTGCCTTCATAGATTGTTCATTAGGTATCTTCACAATCATTTGGATTTGCTTCGGTTGATTCAAACAGTGGGATAGTTGACCAATCTTCCATGGCACACATCTTGAGATTATTCCTTCCATATCCTTGCATGGAGTTGCTTCAACCTTCGACAATGGATTTATTTCTTCCCAAGGGGAGACATGTGGTTTTTAGCTCTTAGATCATCTTCAAAATTCATCCTCAAGTCTTCATATTTGGCATTGGAGCTTCATCATTATGGGGGGATACATTGTCTCTTCTTTTCTCTCCTATGGGGGGAATCTTGATTGTATATATGTGATTAATTTAGTACTTGGGGAGCCACTTGGAGTCCTTCATCTTAGTCACATGTAGTACCTTTTTCATGCATTACAACTTTCACTTTTGGAGAGGGGTTTTTTCCCATCTGGTCGTTCTCCTTTTCTTTTCTTAGAAAGACTCCATTGGTTTGTACATGAGTACCTAATTAGGCCTTTTATTGCCCAGATCCATTTTTGCATTCATGCATTTAGAGTTTTTCTACTCACCATAAGTTTCACTTAAGGGGGGGGGGGTGTTAGAGAATATTTAGCTATTAGTTGTTTTTTGACAACTAATTATGCTTTTTTGGCTAAGTTCACTTAGGAGTGCTTATTATAGTTGTGCACCTAGTTTAGCTTTATGCATCTATTTTAGCTAGAGTTGAGATTTATTTAGCTCCTTGTGCTTGCACTTTAGTTATCCTAAATTTAGCTTTGTTCTTTCTTTATAAGCACCTCATTATACAATTGCAATTCACCCTATAATTCAGTATTCTTTTCTTTTGAGCAATAAAGCATTCATTTGTGCAGTTCTCCTTTGTGAAAGGTGTTCTTGTTTGTTGTTTGATCTTGGAGGTGTTTATGTTGCAAAATTCAACAACTATTGTTGGTCAATGTTGGCTCCATTTTTTTTGTTCTATTGTTGTTCTACCAATTGAGCCTTATACTCCTTCAGAGCTTGTATCACAACCAATATTCCTTCCTATTGAGGAATGAAAATGTTTTGAGTTCTAAGTCTCTATAGGGTTTTGTTTACACGAATATCATCAACTCTGACATAAATTTTTTTTGGATAACCTTTTTACCATGACAATGTTGAGTCTATTATTTCCAACCTTTCTAAGTTTTCTTTATTAAAAGCTTTTGGATCTCAGAGTGTGTCATTTGTGTTCTGAAAATCAATCTTTAACTCATCTATAGTGGCATCTCCTAAATTATCATTCTTTGTGGTCTGGCACCCAACATCTTTGAACTCTTGAATTATGTATGTTAACATTCGATTACATTATTTGAGTAACTAATTTTGTTCCTTGATGTTTTTCTTCAAGAAATTATCTTTCCATTTGATAATTTTCTTCCATATTATGCATTGTATTGTTGGCATCAATGACAATGTTCTATGTTGTAGCTTTTTCCATACCCATTCCAATGATTTATATAACCTCTTTTTTTAATTTATGGCCATGTAGCCTTATCTTAATTTCTGTTGATAAATTCAATATTGACACCATTGTGTACCACAATTAGATTGTCATATACTCTTCTTATCTCCTTAATAAATGGAGGTCTATTGGTTTTCACATCTTTGATCCTCTCTTGAGTGGTCTTGCCAAATAAGTTGTCATTCTATACTTTATTCACCATTTCCTTTCCAACTTTCGAACAAGGATCAAAAGAGGGATCTGATGTACTAACTAGTTGTACATAGTGATCTACAAGTAAATTTCAACAAATTGTGAGAAATTGTACTACATTATTAAGTTCTTAGTTATCATGTTTGTCCTTCTTTGTCCTTCTTACTAACTTAGTTGCAATCACTTGGAAGTTAGAAAGGTCTCCATCTCTTCTTGGAGGTCCCAGGTTCACCATAGTTGTGTTGAAGTCTTGACTAGGCTCTTTGTGTACTAATGGGTGTACTATTTCTACAAAAAAGTTCTCAGAATTCTCATCTTCCATCAACCTAGAAGTAGTTTTTCAATTTCTTAGTTTTCAGAGACACTTATACTAGCTCTCCCACAATATTATCAATAAGAAAATTCATAGGCATTGTTTTTTCTCTTCTCAAATAGTGTATTTTCTAGCGAATATGGAGAAGAGGTAGAACCTATAGCAGTTGAGAGAATTACGAGTGAATTGGAGGGTTCTCTTTAGAGGGGGAATCTTGGTTATTTTCTACAAATTAAATGGAAAGGAAGGAGGAGTCTTATCTTTTTGAGGTGTTCTCTCAAATCCTATCGAGGGAATAGAGGAGTCTATTTACATCATCCCAAATTATTTCTCTTGTTCACCTACTTTCCCTTTCCCTTTATCTTTTTCACTTTCCTTCTCTTTTTCTTTTTGCATGTCTTTCTTTGCTTGTTCATCTAATCCCGTATCTTTTGGTTTTGTCATCTGCACAGGTTTTCTTTGAGACCCTTTTCTTCTCAAACGATTCATCTCCACCTCCAATTCCTTTAGGACTAGCAATTTGTTGAGTAGTTGTGGGGTGTTGTTCCAGAAGTTCCTATTGAGCTTGAATTATATTGTCCTCTTGCATTTTGTCCTTCTTTTGTATAGACTTTTGAGGTATTTTACTTCTTTCTTAACTAATTGAGATCTTTTCAAAACCACAATAGTCCTTGACTAAAACTCTTTGGGTTTTTATAGGCTCTAGTCTATGGGGGCTATTGGTTGCATTTGAATATGGGAAGTGTAGATAGGATCAACTAAATTTGATTCATCATCTTCCACACTTTCAATGTCCCAACCTAGCATGAATGTTACAATTTGTTTTAGGCTCATCTTCATCTAGTTCCTCATTCTCACTTCATAATCATTTAGGCAATCTGCCTAATAATCTTCCATGTGTGGCGTGTGATGGAATGTGGGGCCCAAGTGCAAGTTATTATTTACCAAATCCTTATTGTTAAAAGGAAATATGTAATGATCATATGTAGATATAGTATACTTTACCAGATCCCTATCAATATTAAGAGAATTTGATTGAGACATATACAAATAGTGCCCAATCCCAATAGGAAATTGGATCCCCGCTTTCTTTCTCTCAACACATATTTTGTTCACCTCTAAGACTTATCTACAAATCTCTATCAAAACAAACTTATCTTCAACATATTTTGGTAGTTTATGGGGAAACTTATCAAAACCTCCTATCTTGATGTAGGTGAATCTATGGAATTCTATGAAATGACTCCCATAATGTTTAATCAATTGAATGGCCTCAGGTGAAATCCTTTGGCCTAGGTCACCTTACATTTCTCTGATTAACCTTATTAAAAATATGTCATTTTCTTTTCTATACTTTAAGTAATTTTTCTTCAACTAGAGGTTAGACTAATAATTGAAATTTTGAATGTTATCATTATATTCCTTGACACGTCTAAGGCTTGACCATGGCCTTTTGTAGACTGATGTATAACAATTTAAATAAGAGGACATATAGAAGAATTTGTTATGGGAAAAGTTGGATATCATGGAATGGAGCTATCATTGATTACAATAGCCCAATCTAAGTAATGTTGTGCTACACAAATGATTTGCACAAAGAAGAATATCCACTCTTTGAAATCAAGGTCATTCACTTTGCCCCTTAACCTATGCAACAATTACGATGTTAACAATTTCTCCTTTGATGTGAGACTTACATATGGTTTTAGGTAGCTAGGCCTTTCCTTTCTTTGATATCACAAACCATTCCCTAACAATTATTTCTATAGTGTCCTTTCTTCTCATTGAAGCGTGATTATGAGATTGCAAAATCAAAGTTCACATATACTTTTCTTTTAGGTAGCCTAAAACACCAATTAATTTTGGCCCCATCTAGAGTGATCAACAACTTTTTATCATTCATCCTTATTTCCCCGGTGTTTGGGTCGTAGTGGTTTCTGCATTCTAACAGAAAATCCATGCATTATACTGCAATTGGGAAGGCAACAACTTCAAGTAAGTCTCTTTCTCCTAATATTTGCGTAATTGGGTGCCTATTTGGGTCGTTTACACATTTCCAAAAAATCCCCTAAATTTATGTACCTTAGCCTAGTTTCTCTTATCTCAGATAGTGTACTCTCCAGTCTAGATAAGTTCTCATAAACCAAACATTTATACTTTATTTTCACCAACTTTAGTTTGAAAACACTATCTTTGAATTCTTAGAAAAATTGGGCAAAGTAATGCCCTATTTTTTTGGCTTCGCTCTACAAATTTCTCAAGGAAATACACCAAAATGAGCATAGGGATTTATTGCTAAGATTGGGAATGGATACTTACTATTTTATATAATCTAGTGAAAGAATTCTCAGTTCTGATGTGCCCACGATCTTTTTCCCTAATTCAACTTTTTGTTTTCTCTAAACCCTTAATTATTGCTTGCAATTGCCTTTGAAATGAACAAATTAGGGCACTATTCCCTTCTCATGTTAGTGCACTTGAGCTACCTACTTTAGGTATAACAACCATTAATGTAGGATAGCTTAGTGCTAATTTTAAAATTTGGCTTTTGGAGTAGGCGTTAGGTTTCAACTAGGTTCTGAAAACCCTATCAGGAACTGACAAAAGTTTCAAGACCTATATCTCTCTCCCTCTTGCTTATTCTTACTTTTATTTTCTTTGTCATGGAGAAGATTTTTAAACATAGGCTTTGATTCACAAGTTTTCTACCAACAAGGTTGTGAAAACCTTATTTGTGTCTGATGGGGTTGTCACGACCTACAAATCTTCCACCTTCAAACATTTTTCTTTCTTTTCTCTTTTCTTATCCTTTCTTTCTCCTTTTTTTTTCTTTTTCTTTCACGAGGTTTATTTTTGGTTTTAGGTTCATGTTAGAGCTTGAAAATATTGTCACAACATTGTCATATCCCAACATAGGTTTCAAAACCTTATGCTTTTGATGCCTTCAGAGGAAAACTTTTTTTTCCTTCATTTTTTTTTCTTGGAGATAAAGAAACCTTTTAGAAAACTGTCAGGTTGTGAAAACCTCAGCTAATTTCAAAAATATTGTCACAACTTACCCTATGATAAAAATCTAAGGAAAGAAAGATTATTCTAAACTTCAGAGAACTTGGGGGAATAATGAACTTGTTGGGCCTTGAATAAGCTGTGAAAACCTTGTCAGGCTCCAACGTTGGTTTCAAAATAAAAAATAAAGAGAAATGACTTAAATTTTAAATTGGAAAGGTTATTGATTAAGATATAAATGCATCAGAGCTATGACAGATTCTGAGAACCTCGTTGGAGCCCAATGGTGGTTTTGAAACCTAGTCTAAAACCGAACAAAGCATATAAAGACAAAGTTTAGTTTTGGAAGATTTCAAAGGACTCGTTGAAGGAAAAAGATATTTTTAACTAGATTGCAAAAAATTTAAACATAATCTTAGCTAATTAAAAGGTAGTATGGTGGTTTTTAAAATGGGGTGTTAAAAACCATGGCAACTATTGGCTTTGACTGGGGACTTGTTGAAGGAAAAATATATTTTTTACGGGATTGGAACACATTTAAACATAATCTTAGCCAATTAAAAGGTAGTATGGTGGTTTTTAAAATGGTGTGTTAAAAACCATGGCAACAATTGGCTTTGACTGGGGACCAAGATTGCCAAGGATGCACTAAGGCCTAGAATCTTTGGTTTAGACAATATTAGACAACAAAGTTGGAGACAAAATGACTAAAAGAGACACTTGAAGGGACCAAAACACACACCAAAAATGGGGCACAAACCAAAATTGTGACACAACACATAAACTACTAAAGTATAAGAACAAGGGACACCTATTTTAGATTCAATGTAGTTTTAGGTCTTGCCCATTGTATGGAAGTGGAAAGACCATGCCATTTGGATATACCAATTTGAATGCATTGCTTCCATATAGCCTTATACAAAATTTTATGCCATTTCTCGTAACGCTCATTCAAAATCTTCTTCATAATGGACACGATTCTTGTTTCTAGACTTATCTTGGCCATTACCTTGGGAATAATAATTGCATGAATGTGATAGTGAAATTCCACGTTCATAGAAAAATAGGATAACTTTAGAAGATGAAAAGTTTGTAGCATTGTTTGTCACCAATTTCAGTGGGGCTCCAAAGTGTACTAAAATGCTCTCTTTAATAAAGTTGCAAACTACTTCCAAAACAGTATGCTTGAGAGGTATAACTTCCAACCACTTGGGAAAGTAGTCTATTGATGTTAATATGTGAGTGTGATCAACACTTGAAGGTAGGTTGATTGGCCCCACTAAATCTAAGCCCCATTATTGGAAAGGTTCTTCAATTACTACCAAATTAAGGGGAAGCACTACTAATTGAAGCCTACCTACAAATTGCTTACACCTTTTACATCTAGCAACCTAATGATATGCATCTTTGAACATACCTGGCCAATAGTAACATTGCCTAAGAATCTAAAAGGCAGTTGCAATAGATAAGAAATGGTCATCATAAGCTTCATTATGCAAGGCCTCCAATATTTTTTGTCGATAGTCCTTATCTACACACCTCAAGAAGGTTCTATCTAGCCCCCTTTTGTAGAGAGTATCATCCCAGATGATGTACTTGGATGCTTTGAACTTTATATTTCTATTCTCTCTTGAAGATAAATGCGAGGGGCATTCATTGTATGTGAGAAAAAACACAACATTTGAAAACCACGAGTCTTGTAGACTTACAAATAGGACCATTGAGTATTCTTCCCTAGCCTCAGGTTCATTTTCTACCATAATCTTACATAAACCTCTACCTCCTTATGTCTCCCACCTGTCCTTGTTCGTACAAAGTAACTCTATATCTAGTTGTTCTTCATTTCATACATTGTAAATTTATAGAATGGCAAGTGCTCCAAAACCACAAAAAATGGATCCAAATAAGGCTCTTTATTCCAAATGAACACTACCCTTGGATTAACTCCATGAAATTTGAAAGGACACTAGTTTTGGCTCCAATACTTTTCCTCCAACTTGGGTACCTAGTCTTGCAAGATAAACATTACATTAAATGTAATAAATGACAAAATACCAAGAGACACATGTTTCCTCTTCCAAGCACCTACTTTGAGAAGCCCAAATGTCACTCACTTGTGCACTCCCTAAGTCATTAATAGTCTCATTCTAGGTGTCCACATGTGGGGAAAACAATATTAAATAATTGTGTTCACAAGCCACTTTACCGTTACTAGTGGAACCCATATCCCTTATAAATGTATTACAAACAAAAGTGTGAGTAAATTTTATAAAATATTATCCCAATACACCTTAAGTGGCTTAGGACACTTTCCAAGGATGTTGGAACCATGTCAATAGGATTTACAAGGTAGATGACACCTTAATCCTAACATCGCCTAGTTGTGTCCAGTGTTTACGTGGCTTCTATTGTGTCCTTATGTGTCTTTGGTGATTATCTTGTTCCTAGTGGTGTCCCCTCTTACTTTTGGTTATTACCCTCATTATAACTTTCATTGTGGTCTACATAGAGCTTAAGACCTAGGTTCCTTGACCTTTCCTCCAAAATTAACTTTTATTCTTATACACACCATATTCCATATTTACATGCCTACTAAATGTCCTTGTGCACGTTCTTTATAACATTGTTGACCTTTTACCACCAAATGTTCTGTAACTTAAAAGAAAATAATACAAATCACTAAAATCAAGTTCACCACCTTGGTCTATCTTGCTCACCACTAATCCTACATTACCTTTACTAACCCCTATCCTTTACCCCCAATTGCTTTATTTTCACCTGCTACAACTCTTCATATTCCTTGACACCACCCAAATGAATTGTCGCCTCCTAGTTGGCAACGTAATGGTCTAACTTTTCATGCACATTTCATTGACCCATTGCATGCTAGCCATTTGATCATCTCCCCCACTATGCTACCATTTGATCTTCTTAGAATGTGCTCACCATCTATATCATTTTCTTGAAGCTATTTTGCTTGTCTTATAGGTAGTGCATGTTCTTAAGTGATACATTTCTATTGGCTTAGATGTGCACATATCATAAATAGACTCTACACAAGTGACACATAAATAAATTATTTGTTACCATGTGGCAATTTGTGACATAGTAATGACCTATGAATTTTTCCCATAATTATAGTTTTTGTCTATTTAAGTTTTTTTATTATAACCTTTAAACATCATTTATTAGCAAAACTTTGAAAGTAGTTCAACAAATTTCATCTAATAAAATTATATTAGTAGTATTGACAAATCAATTATTCTAATAAAAATAATTTAAATCAATTACAAGAGAAACAATATTTAATAAAAGTTAATGAATAATTTTATTTTTAATCTATTTTATATCCTATCAGGACTATACTAATTTAGCAAATGAGCATATAAAATTAAAAAAAATTGAGCAACAATCTTATAATTCATATTTTATTTTTTATTTTTTATTTAAATAATCGTAAAAATATCATTTATCTTGTCAATAGACCCTTAGTTTACTCATGATGTTGAAACTAGAGATCAAATCTTGCTAAATGAAAAGAAATATTATATACATCATAATAATCATGATCGTAAACAGATAAATTGATATGAAATTTTTTATTTTCATAAATTTTTTATTTTTATTTTATTTTCATATTTCTCGCAGTCATAACTAAATTCATTACACTTACTACAAATCTTTTATTACTATACAATAAATCCAATATTCTTATTAATAAAATTTTAATAAAATTATTAACATAATATATTACTATATTATTTTTAGTCATACTATGTTTCCATCCCATCTTATCAAACATGATCTTTGCACACAAGTGAGGAACATGGTGAGAAAACATATTTAGGGGCAATTTTTAAAGGGAAAGCTAGGCTATTAGTGGCACGATTGAGGACTGGTTCACATCATCTGGTGCCCCAAGGAGTTATGGAAAGATAGAACTTGTTTGTTTTGTGAGATGGGAGCAGTGGAGATTGAATGACACTTTCTTACTGAATGCACAATGCATGATGATATTTGAGCTCAGTAAGGACAAGATCAACCAAACGGCTAGCTTTCTAGTCAAGATTCATAACAGGAGATCTGACATGAGAAATTATATTCAAGAAGTTTAGTATATGTTTTTCTTAGTCCCATAGACTATTCAATCTCGTCGATGTTAGTAAAATCAATCATTCAAAATGACGTACCTGCCAGCAATATTCTATGACTAACAATCACAATGACGTACCTGCCAGCAATATTCTATGACTAACAAGATTCCAACAATAAAAACATGTCTAGCCTACTTCAACGTTCAGTACTTTCAGTTCAATTCAACCACGAAACCTCAACTACAAAGCCTTACAACAATAGGAGAGAATAGAAGAGAAGACTGGACTTCTAAGCTTAATCTACAAACCTCTATCAGAACAACTTGGACAGTCGCCATGGAGAATAAAGGCAATGTTGTTCAGGTAAAAATAAATCCCTGTGAATATAATTAAGTTCATGTTAATTTCAGTCACGGAGAGTTGGTTTAGTGAGTAATTGATCAGCAATGAATGCAAAGAAAGCTTTGTTCACGGCCCTTGGGTTTTATCTTTTCTCAAGCAGGTATGGAATTTCAGTCCTAGCGAGGCTTTGCTGGGCAATAATTTGTTAGGCATTCGAGGCATCCTGGAATATGTGATGTCGCATACGAATCCGAAAGGAAAGAGCAAGATTCCTCTGGGACATGGAGATCCTTCACATTTTGAATGTTTCAGAACGTCTGCTGGTGCAGAGGATGCATTGATAGGCTCCATTAGAAGCGCTAAAAATAATGGTGATGCTCCCGCTGCTGGTCTGCTGGAAACCAGAAGGTACTTTTGTTCTCCTTTATGTTCTGCATTGGAAATGTAATAATACTGGCTTTCTTTGTTTTTTTTTGAGAGAGGGGTAAAAATATATTACTCAAACAAGAACATTACAAAGAAACACAAACCAGCCAGCCAAACAACCAAACAAAGAACAGCTACCCAATCAATTCTCTCTCAAAACACCCAAATAATCTCTCATGTTTTCCATTGCCAGTTCTTCGAAAACCCGAGAATACTCCGTGGACAAGTGTCCCCAGTTACTCACATATTGTCATGTCCTGACCCTAATGTCTCTTGTTTTGTATTAAGACAGCTATGTATGGTGACTAAAATTGTCACTTATTTTTTTGGCAATGAATAAAAATAATATTTAAATATATATCTGTGATCGGTAGGATGACTGGTCTTAATATCTTTATCGGGTGTCTTAACAAAAAGGAACTAATGACTATATGGGGTCGAAGGGTCATAACCCTCTTGAGAAGTGCGGTGATAAGAGAGAGTTGTCTTTCTTCATAATAACACGTCTCCTCCCAACAAAGAAACACAGCATATGAGAGGCTTAAGAAGGGTCATCGGGTGCTAAGGAGAACATATGGTGATAGGAGAAGGGAATCTGCAAAAAGCTAGCAAGTACGTTTTCAGAGGAACAATACCAGCACACTGGTCATGGTAATACCGTTCTGAATAATTATTAGAATCTGATCTGCAAACTGTTATAATTCATAGTCACAGTATTACAATCATAAGCAATAAATTTAATAAACTTCAGCAATCTTCAGATCATTGGCACTAATAACATAAGCAGGTTAATATACTGACTTTACAAATTAATGATAATTTACACAGGCAAATTAATGTTATTTCAGTAATTTGTTACAATAAAGTTATAAACACAAGATGTAATATTATGAAAGACTATGAATAAATCCTGAAAGCTCAAAGCATTAAGAACATACTGGTAAACAAATATTAAATATATAAATCAGACTTACAGAACTTACTTGTGAGGGAGGGAATGGAGGTGTAATGGAGAGGTTAGGAGAGACTTGTAAGTTGGCTGTCCTAGAACGACCCTAGAGGCGTCTAGGACCTTGAGAGCACTTACTTTGAGGAGTCTAGCAAGCTGGTGACAGCCTAATCCCAAACTCACAAGATAAGTAAGCCATAAAGAGGGTCGATATGTGAGGAGATCAATTAGAGTTACCAAGTGGATCAAGAAGGTTAGAGGAAACAACCTCTCTTGGGCTTGGGTAGTGAAACTCAAAAGTAGATCTCACAGTATCCTCCTTTCAAACATTATGATTATATAAACTGAAATTCCTATCGTCTTGTTAAAACTTGCATGTTTATAATCAAAGGAATATGTGTATTTGCATATGGTTTGCGTGTTATATGCAGGAAATTATATTTAATCATACGTTTCTAAGATTGACCAAGTATGATCTCTAAACGTAATTTTATAATTTTTTGATTCTCAGTACATAATATAGAAGGGGACATTACAAAAGGTATTAGAGGATAATCCTGCCACCTTGTGAGGAATAGTTAATGCAAGCAAACCCACGTAGAAGGGGCAGATCAGCTATGGCCGAACATTGGGCCAATGAGCTAAGAACCTTCATGGATCAAACTAATGAAAGATTTGAAAGAACGAATCAACTACTCCTACAAGCTATCCAAAGCATGAGTAATAACAATGCTAGACCCAACCAAAATCAAGGGAGGGACACTCATTCAAATCATTCCGTAAATGATCATTCCACAAGACCTTCCACACCTAGACCAACCATGCCTCCATTCCTACCAAGGGAGGAACCCTGCTAGAAGAAGAAGATCCAGCTATTGACACTGTAGAGGATCTTGCTGCAATTTACTCTAGGTTGGACCCTGAAATCCAAAGAAGTATATCCTTTAGAGATTATTGTGAGGCTCAAACTAGCATAATCCCAAATAGGAGAAGAGGACACCATGACAAAGATCTAAAAGCAAGGGTAAGTAAAATGACCCTTCCAAATTTTGATGGATTTGGAAAATACACAGCCCGATCATGGGTCCAAAAATTGGATACCTATCTATCACTCAGCCCCATGACCGAAGAAAATACTATCAAGTTTGCTATCTTACATTTAGCAGGGATAGCACATGATTGGTGGCACCATGGCCTTATCACCCAAGGCCACTAGCAAATAACAACCTACAACGAATTCACTCAAAGTCTCATTACAAGGTTTGATCAAAAGCACCCCGAGTGGTATTTCAAGGAGCTCACCCAGCTAAGGCAACATGGGATAGTAGAGGCCTATGCTATTGAATTCCAAAAATTAGCCGTGATGGTACTAGAGATCTCTCAAAGGAGACTTACATACTTATTTGTGGAAGGACTTCAAGAATCAATTAAGAATATAGTAAGTGCCCTAGATCCTCCCAACTTTTGAAACCAACCCTTTAAGAGAAAAATCCAAAAACTTTTCACCCAAATCTCACACTAAATATCCTCGTAAGGAGGAAGGACACAAGAAAGATGATAGAGGAAGGTCATGTTACTTTTGCAAGGAAAGATGGAGCATCAGACATAAGTGTAAAGTGAAAGATACCCAAAAACAAAGAGATGAATTGAGAAGGAAGAACTTGTGTTTTAAATGTAAAGAACCATGGGGGCGAGATCACCAATGCAAGGAAGGGCGGGTGCATAAAATAGAGGCAACTTTTGATGAGGACACTAATGAGAATCCTATCAAAAAGATGAAGTTTGATGAAGAAGAAATCGGAACCTTAGCCATCATCTCACAACATTCCGAGCATAGACCTTTTAAACTTAAAGGTACTCGTAAGGGGCAGAAAGTAATTGCCTTGATTGGTAGTGGGGTTTCCCACAATTTCATCAACAAAAACATAGTGTCAAAAAGGAAATTGGAAGTCGAAGAGTTTAAAGGGTTTAAAGTGGCCTTAGCCAATGGATCTATTGATCAATGCGTCAAGGTCATCCCTCAACTAGAGATCAAAATGGGAGATCACACCATCAAGAGGGACTTTTATATAACCGCATTAGAAAATGATGTAATATTGGAAAGACCATGGATCCACTCTTTGGGTCGCTTCACCATGGACCTACCGAATTTAGAAATCTGTTTTCAACACAGTGGGCAAGAGGTCATAGTTAAAGGACTACCCAATGGCTCCCCAAAGATGGTCTTAGTTGCTGATGGGTTAGCCTATTATTTGGACTCTCGTAGGCTAACATGTTTGGATAGAGAGTCCCAGTGGCAGTTCCACTTCTTCAGTTCTGTCTTGGGTTTAGTTCCAGGGCCTTAGCAGTCAGTGTGGGGGCTTAGTTGAGGGACTTATAGTAAGTCAATTTGACAGTGATGCTATTTTTATTCAGGGCACTTGGACACATGGGGGTTATTTAGTGTTGACTCCAACTTCTGACAGTATGTCAAAAGACTGAATATTGAAGGAGATATTAATATTTTAGTGGTTAAGTTATTAAATTAACTTATACGAATATTCTAAAGCCATAAAGTGACTTTATTAAATTAAAAGCCACTTAAATATTATAAAGTGATTTTTATTAAATCACTTAAGTGAAATTGGGGGCCCAAGTTGATTATTGAACTATGCAAAGTGAAATAAATACATTTTAATGTATTTAAAAGTGAATTGGGCGTACCTTTTTGGGAATCGTGCCTTTTGGGTTTATAAAGGTAAAGCAAGCAATTCAACCTCTATTATTGATTATTTGACATTGCTTGTTATTTTGCTTTGTGAAATTCTTTGACAAGGGTTTCAGAGGTTTGGCCATTGGAGAACGAAAATTCTTCGTGGATCTGTGATTGTGAGGCTATGGAAGATCAGCTGAATTATTGCAATTGTGAAGGCTTCATTTAGGAGTCTTATTGTGCTTCAATAGATATTCTTTTATTTAGATATTGCATATTTTTCAATAAGGAAAGGGCAAATTCAGGTTAGACACCCCAATTAGCAACATATTTTATTCCAATAAGCAACCGTACATTTCTCCTTGCTGGCCGTACAAATCAGACTTGGCACGTGGGGTCTAGAAAGAGGGCGTTTTGCTTGGGAGGCTGGAACGCCTACCTAATCTACAATTTAGTTGCTCCATTCACAACATCTAGCATTATCAAGAGGTTTCATCTCTTTTCTGGCTTGGAGAATTCATATTCTGGATTTGCACACTCATTTTGGTTAGTTTCCCTGTTTTGGCTGGCAAACTCCATAACTCTTTATTTAAAATAAGTTGAGGACCTATGGGTATGCAAATAGCATTAAAATTATTTGTAGCAGTTATTCTATTCATAATAAAGTTGCAGTTGCTCTCAATTTCGTTTCAATTCAGTTTTATGTTCATTTCTTGTCTGACAAACTTGCTATTTTTTACCTTAAATTATCCAAAACTATTGAAAAATACAAAAACAAATCAGAATTAGCATTTCAAAGAAGTTAGAACCAGCAGGGTTCTTATAGGTCTCATGCAAACAAATGGAAAGAATCTTTAGGCATGGCCAAGGAGAATGGATTGCGCAATGTATGGTACTAGACAAATATGCCACTCCAAATCAAGACATACATATAGACATCCGCCCTATTTTGAAGAGACACAAGAAAGTCTTTGATATTCCTCCAGGACTTCCTCCAAAAAGAGGGTTTGAACATTCAATAGAATTGGAAGCAGGGGCCAAGCTAGTGATCACCACCCCTTACAAGCATCCCCATAAATTTAAGGAGGAAATTGAGAAAACTATCAAGGAACTACTTGAGATGGGACATATTCAGCCTAGTTCCAACCCCTTTGCATCATCTGTGGTGCTAGTCAAGAAAAAAGATGGAACAAGGAGAATGTGTATATATTATAGAGCCCTAAATAGGAAGACAATAAAAAAATATTATCCTATACCACGGATAGATGAATTGATGGATGAACTCACGAAAGCCGATACTTTTCAAAGATTGATCTACAATCAGGTTATCATCAAATAAGGATGAGGGAAGAGGACGTACCAAAGACTGCTTTTAGATGTCATTACGGGCATTTTGAATTTTTAGTTCTACCATTTGGCCCCACAAATGCCCCAGCCACTTTTCATGTAGTATACCACCCCAATCTGCTGTTGCAAATCTGAATTTTTTGATAGGTTTGGTTTTTTTTTTTTTTTCTGATTTTTTTGGAGTTTTTGATGTTTTCTAATTTTTTTTTTTTTTTTTTGAAGTTTTTGATGCTTTGCTAACAGGTAAAATAAATATGATAAAGGGATACAACTGCTGGAATTAAAAGAAATGAAGAACTATTGCAATTAGAGACACCAATAAATCAATTTTTTTTATTGGATAATAGGCTGGTTACATACCCTTCCAACATAATGAGCTGATCTGAAGTTTTGACAGCATATAGTGACAATTTTGAGGTCTGGTCTGCATTTACAGTACTAAAAAATTCTGATCTGCTCCTCATTTGATCATCAAACCCTCACCTTCAGCTGGTTAAGTCGTTCCTTGCTGCAAATAAGGCAATGGTTGGCTAATTTGTTGTCATGGGCTGTTTGTAGTATCTCCAATGATGTAGATCTGCTCTGGAACCACTCTAATCTGCCCTTTAATCAGTCTGAACCACTGTATTTTGCCCTCACCAATGCTGGATATGAAGAATTTATTTGAGAGAATACCCTTGGATGATTTTGCACCCCTGTAGGCATTCAACTCCTGAGATTTTTCGCTCCCAAAAGCCCCAATTTCACTGCTGAAACCCTTCCATGGCTTCACACAAGCTGCTGCTCCAATAAACAAATCATAATAATGAAAAATAACCCAGCCAAACTCACTTTATCCTGTCCTTGAATCAAGCTCTCCCAAAAGAGCATCTTTTAAGCATATTCAATGGCATATTCCCTCTCATGAAGGGAATTGAACCTCTTAGGGAAGCCTTGGTGTTTAATGATTAAGTTGTTTTTAAACAGACAAAGTTATGTCTCTAGGCATCATTACTTGCAAGGGGGTCCACTTCACTTTATTATTAATATTTATATAATAAGCTTATTGGGCCTTTATTTAAATAAATGGAGACACTAAAGTCACTATTTAAATATTCAATTTATTCAGTGAAATCTCAACCAATCACTTCCAAACTGAAATTGAAGGTACCACTCGTCCCCAGGGTGATGACTGGGTGTACAACTCCAATTTTGCCGATTTTTCCATAAAATCTAGGATATGTCCTCCAAGGCAAAGGAATCATCCTTGAACATTGAAACTCACACCACTGGCCTCCTGTCAATCCTCTCGACATGCTGGTGGGTCCACTGGTGACTGCCAGTCCGCTCCTAAAAAATAGGAACCTGCCTAAAATTTAGGAGGCACCTCCAAAACAATTGAGGATGCTCCTAGTGACTCCTGCTATGCTTCCCCACACTCCGAGTGAACTGACAGTCAATCTCTAAAAAATAGGAGCCCTTCCTAAAAAATAGGAAACTGGCTCAAGACTCCAAAAATTACTCATTTGCCTCCCCAAAGTCTCCTGTTCCACTGTGTAAGTCCCTTGTCCACTATATCAGCCTACGAGGACTCCTATCAATAGGCTAATCCTGCTAGAGTTCAATTGCCTTAGGAAGGGGACATGACATTTCAGTCCTGCATGAATCATGTTTTTCGCAAGCAATTGAGAAAATTCCTTATATTTTTCATTGATATCCTCATTTATAGCAAGACATGGAAAGAGCTCCTTAATCATGTCGAGGAAATCTTGAGTATTTTAGAATCAAAATAATTGTATGCCAAAGCCTCAAAATGTGAGTTTGGCCTTGAAGAAATTCTTTACTTGGGTCATGAAATCAATGTCAAAGGAGTAAATGTTGATGAAAAGGAAATTAGAGGCATTAAGGAATGGCCAACACCCAAAACCTTAACCCAACTTAGGGGCTTTGTGGGACTATGCAGCTACTATAGGCACTTTGTGAAAGGGTTTTCCAAAACTGCTGCTCCTCTTACAAAACCAAAAAGGGAGCTTTTATGTGGAATGAAGTATTCTGTTGACGTGTCTAAAGTCGCATTGCTGCAAACTTCATACGGCCAACGCAAAATAGAATAAACCTGCTGAGTATCCTATCCTCTCTTGAGATAAGGAAATCCCTAGTGCTATTTTCTACGTTTGATCAAAGGGGATAACCTCAAGGTTTCGTTTGTCAGGTCTTGACTGCGGGATTGCTCAGTGGTTTGATGTGTTTTTGCTGGAAACACAAGGGGGACTTACGGTGAAATAGGCAATTGCTGGATGAGTTCCTCGAAACTTTAATGGTCTTGCTTATCAAATGGTTTAAGTCGGGTCGATACTGTTTTCAGCAGGACTGCAGATTCTCTTGGTAAAAAAAAAGGGGAAAAGGAGGGATAGAGAGAGAGAGAGAGAGCTACAGAAAATATAAATTTTAACTAAGATAGCAGATTTAGTAAACAGACAGACACCTCCAAATAACTAAATTAAGCATTACCAGCCATTTAAGCACGATACTTGCATCAATCTAGTGCGATCTTCAAGAGAAAATTGAATTTTCATGCTATTAAATACAACATCAGAACTTTGACATTCATTTAGTGAGCATTCAATAACCGAACTAAGCATATGAAAGGTTCAGATTAACCATACAGAAGGAAAGACAATCAGCCATTCCCTAATGGTATGAACAACGAGGATTCTATTGGATGTTTACTTAGAAAATGCTATATAAAGGAAAGAAACATAACTGAAAATTCTAAATTAATGAAGAAGGAGACCATGCACTCACAGGGACACTTGAAACAGTCTTAACTTTGCATTAAATCCTGTAAATTTCGCCAGAGCTTCAGCAACAATCCAAAAAACTTCTTACAAAATGAGGGAAAACCAGTCCCTTAAATAGGCTTCAAAAAATGGATGAATGGCCAAGATCTAATCTAAACTAAAGGCCCAGATTCATCCATAAAACATGGCTGCCCATACCCATAAATGGGAGGCAAATATCAGCAATTACCCCAAAAGATAATTAGAACTTATCCAAAAATAATCCAAAAAGGTGCATACACATAAAGTTTTACATTTAGTTGACTTGGAAGTCAAACATGACCCTTTGGCCAAAAAGTGCACTTTTCAAAATCAGAAAGGAAAAAAAAACACTTTAGGAGAGCACTTTTTCTTTTTCAGCTTCACACCCCTTTTCCAGGAATTCATCCTCGCCGTGCAAATATTCTCGCCAAAGGTCCCGACCTGCTGTACGTTCCTCATGTGTTCTGCATCTGGCGGGATTCATATCATACGCCCGCTGCGCTTCATCTATAGTCGTGGCTGTGGGATTGTTTGGGAAGGGAATATCAAATGCATCGCCAATGGCCTCAGGAGTGAAGTTAGCGAGGACCATGTCCTCGAGGAGCACTAATCTGGAACCTGGTTGGTAATGTCGGGCGGCCTCCACTACTAACTCATAGTTTTGCACTGCTGGGGGAAATCCCGTTGCTTGGGCGATGCCACTTTCCATCATCTGCCTAGGCCTGCCGTAGGCATTAGGGGAGAAGACTCGGCTCCTGAAATCTTGGATATCGATATGGCCTAGGTCAGTATCACCGACATTATCCCAGACACTCTGAACTTTTGACTCCCTCAATCCCCCTCTTTGATACTGGTACTTCATCCTTTCGACTTGGCGAGGGATATCTGATTTGGATGCTTGCGATGTCTCGGCTATAGCAGGCGTCTTTGATGATTCTACCGCTGATTTAGGCATTTATCCTACATAGTCGGATGCGGATTACGAGGCGATAAAAGGAAGCAAAGCGGGTTAGATAAAGAATATGCCAGCATTCAAGGATTAATTCAAAAATTGGAAACATCATGATATTGCTAGCTAAAAACTTGATTGATTTAAATCTGAATAGTTATGAAGCTTTTGACTATGGATTCATACTTAGGCATTTTCAGGATCAATTTTTTTTGGACAAAGCTTGAGAAATTTTTCCTAAGTTTGAAAATGCAATGTCTGGGTTAAATCTTAGGAGTAAATTCTGATTTCAATTGCTTTGCATGACGCCTTATAAATAGAAAGATGCGATTCTCAAGATTTAAGCATTTTAATCAGATTTTTCGCGCCCACATCTATCCAATTTGCAAATATTTCAGACGATTGAAAGAGGTAGAGCACACTTACCTGGTGAAAATGGATGGCGGGAATTTGCACGATTTGCCCTGCGAGAATAAATTCCAAATTTGAATGGGAGGGTATGCAATTTTGAATCTCAACGGTCAACTTTTAATTCAAATTTTCGCAGCTATGGTTTGAAAAGCATTTGCAATCTTTTATTTCGAATTTGGATTTGAAACTTAGCGATTTTAATTACCTTGGTGATATGGGCGATTTGCTTCAGCGATTGTACCCTGGGCATTTTGCAAGTTTGTACAGACCTAAGCCTTCGTCACTTCTCCCACAACGCGACTTCGGCGGAATGGGGAATTTAGCAGACTTTAAACATTTCGCAACTACCCTGGTCACGCGAAGTTCGGAACTTAGAAGGGTTTTACAAATTCCATTCTCTGCGTTTTCTCTTATGACGCGATTTTAGATTGCTTTGAGGAGTTTTGCCAATCTTTTAAAACATTCACGTGGTTTCATATTTGCAATTTTCGCACTTCATCCGAACTTCGGCGGATTGGGGCAATTTTCCATTTTTTTAAAACACCTGGCATTTTACCTCCAAATCGCGAATCTTCGGGTCTTCTAGGGAGTTTGCAAACTAAAAAAAAGAAACTTCCAACCTACCCCAAAGCTCCGAATTTCGGCGATTGGGGATACTTTGTTAATCTTTTCAATATTTTCGGACCTTTTGTCAATTTCGGCCCTTTGGGCAATTTTGCCAACTTTTCTAATTTTCGGACCTTTTGTCAATTTCGGCCCTTTTGGCCATTTTGTCAATTTTTCTAATTTTTGACATTTCACTTAAGGGGTCCGAAATTCGGCCCTTTGGGCATTTTTGCCAACTTTTCTAATTTTCGGACCTTTTGTCAATTTCGGCCCTTTTGGCCATTTTGTCAACTTTTCTAATTTTTGACATTTCACTCAAGGGGTCTGAAATTCGGCCCTTAGCTGGGCGTTTTGGCAACTTCTTAATTTTCCTCAGCTGGCAAGAATCGCCATTCATACAAATCTCGCAAACTTATAAAAACAAACATCATGCAATCTCTCTCATCGTTTTACGCGAAAACTGGCAACTTTGGGTCCTCATGCTACCTTCGGATGCGCTGTTCTTTTACTTGGCGGAATTCGCCAGTCTCCATCATCACACGGCCATTCAAGGCGATTTCACAAGCTTGAACAATCTTTTGGAATTCATGCCCGAGGGCTCGACTGACCTAATGGAATCACCGACTCTCTCGCTCAACATCATCATCTTACGGACTGAACGCGGGCTCGCTCGAAAGGACATGAGAGGCTCTGCATGGAACATAACAGGGCGAAGACAGAAAGGCTCAAAAGGGAAGGGGGACCCTGTCGACGACAGTGAGCGTGTGCAACGCACAATATATTCCAACAAGCTTTTGAGAAGCTTAAGGAGGCAATGAGCACCTGTCTAGTCTTAGCCATTCCAGATTTCACACTACCTTTCAAACTACAATGTTATGCTTCCGGAGAGCGAGTTGGGGCAGTTCTCATGCAAAACAAGCACCCTATAGCATTTGAAAGCCGTAAAATTATAAAAACAGAAAGACTCTACTCTATATATGATAAAGAAATGTTGGCCATCATGCATGCTTTGGCCAAATTTCGTCAGTACTTGGTTTGCGGGAAGTTTAACATCAAAGCAGGCCACAATAGTTTAAGATTCTTCACGAATCTAAAAGATCTTAATGATCTACAACAAAAGTGGGTAAGCAAAATTCAGGCTTATGATTTCAATATAGAATATGTCAAGGGAACAAATAATGTTGTAGTAGATGCCTTGTCCAGAGGCCCTCATTTGAATGTCATAACCAGTATCAGCAAGGATAGGAAAATTAATATCATTGCAGAATATGCCAAAGACCCACAAGAAAATGAGATATTGGAGGGAAATATGCCAAATGAGCAATATAAGGTACTTGAAGAAATCATTCTATATATGGATAGAATATTCCTTACACATAACTCAAAGATGAAGGAAAAAATTATGAAGGAATACCATGACAACCCTCTATTTGGTCACCAGGGTTACTTCAAAACTTATAAGCAGATAAGGGAAAAGTATGCTTGGAAAAGCCTCAAGAGAGACGTCCCGAAGCATGTACAAGAGTGCATGACATGTCAAAGAAACAAGACAGATCAAAGTCACCTTGTAGGACTTCTTCAATCCTTACCCATTCCTAGTCAGAAATGGGAGAGCATCTCAATGGACTTTATAATAGGCTTACCAAGGGTGCAAGGAAAAGATTGCATCTATGTAATAGTGGATTGGCTCACTAAGTATGCCCATATCTTTGCAATATTTGCAGAATATAGGGTACCACAAGTAGCAGAAGTATTCTTTAAGGAAATCTTCCGACTACATGGTTTACCAAGGACTATCATTAGTGACTGAGGCAACCGCTTCTTGAGCCAATTATGGCAAGAACTTTTTTGATTGGCCGGTATTGATTTGACTCCTAGTACAAGTTATCATTCTAAGATAGATGGACAAACAAAAATTGTCAACAAGTGGATAGAGGGGCATTCAAGAAATTATGTCACGAGACAACAAAATGCGTGGATTAAATGGTTGCGCCTCGAAGAGTAGTATTACAACACCTCTTATCATATGTCCATTGGAATGAGCCCATTTATCGCATTATATGGATATGAGGCTACTACCTTCGAAAATTTGATCATCCTTGAAAGCAGAGTATGTGGAGCCAGGGACTTCATACAGTTAAATATGGATGTCGTGAACACTCTTAAGGATAATCTTCACCATGCTCAGAATCAACAAAAGATGTATGTTGATCAGAAACGTGTGGAAAGAACATTTGAGGTGGGAGATTTGGTCTTCCTAAGATTGCAACCTTACAAGCAATCATCCATTAAATCTAGCGGAGTAGAAAAGCTTAAGCCCCAATTCTATGGACCCTATAAGGTTCTAAGGAGAATTGGTGAAGTGGCCTACGAGTACGAATTATAGCTACCTGAGAATAGCAGAATTCTCAAGTCACGTCTCATGACTTAAAAGGGTCCTTGGACAGCATGTAACTCCATGTGCAGAACTACCACCACTAGATGATGAGGGCAAATTGGTTTTGGAACCAGAGACTATCCTCAATATGCGAGAGAAAAAGTTGAGAAATAAAACTATTCCAGAGTTCTTAGTTAAGTGGAAAGGTTTACCCAATTTGTCCTCTAGGGCAAGTCACCCCCCTTCTACAATATGGTGCTCCAAATCTAGAGTGAAATGCAAATAATAGCCTGACTCGCCAAATGAAGAAGCCTTAATATCTGATCTTCAAATCTGATGTAGAATTTCTGCTCTTTTCACCAATCAATCAACAATGAAGCACAAGTAGATCCTCATCACGAAAGCTCCAACGGATGAGCTAGGTTTCTGTCCAACTCTCCGAATTCACAAGGGTTTTCGTCCTTGGGATGAAGCTAAAACCAATCCACAGCCACTAGGAAAATTTTCCACAAGAAGAAATAAACTCAATCATGCCTCCAAAATGAAGATGAAGTCCTGATAAAAAGACCTCGTGGAAGTTTCTAGAGAGAAACGAAACATTTACTATTTTTAAATATTTTTTATTTCTTTTTCCCCACTTCATATCTAATAAAGTCACTTTTATAATATTTTACTTTTCAATAAAAACTAACATTTGACTTTTTATAAACAAAGTGACTTGTTGGGTCGCACAACTCCTTAGCCATTTTATTGGATTATTTTATTAAATGGGGACATTACACATACACATGTAAGAGCAAGGATGCAAGTGCATGTACACATGCATGGTGTCTATTAGCTTCTTGCAACTATTTGATTTCTAATTAGAGTATTATAATCATGATAAGAATGGTAGTGTTGATGTGTTTTTTTAGGACACCTCGAACACAGAATAAAATACTAAGTATTCTATCCTCTCTTGAACAAAGAAACCTCACATGCTAAATAATATGATCAAATGAGAGAACTCCAAGGTTTACAATGCGAACAATTGACTTTGAATTGTGGATAGACTTAGTGTATGTGATGTGATATGTTGGTAATCACAAAGGGACTTACTCCAAGGTTTACAATGCGAACAATCGGTTTTAAATTGTGGATAGACTCAGTGTATGTGATGTGATATGTTGGTAATCACAAAGGGACTTATGCTTATGAACACGGTTGGAACTTAAACCTACTTAGAAAAACAAAAGGCAAAAGGATAAAGGGTTTAGAGAGTCTATGCTAATCCTAAGAACAATGATGATAAAGGATGATGCTTTGATAGACAAACTCCTTCAAACCAAGCTTTGCTTCATCATGATAACAACAACTACACAACACTGGTGTGATTTCCAAAGGTAATGAAAAAATTTCATTTTGTGAACCATTCATTCAAATACCCAAAATAGGCGCAAAATAAATGAACATTCACAATCAAACTATTGCAATAATGAGGTTTAGTCTAACTTTACATTGTAGCTTACAATTAGTAAACCACAAAATGTATGAACTAAGGAATTCATCACATATCATTGCATTTCTCCATTATATGAACTTCAACTATATTTGATAAGTAACAAGAAACCATGCTAAATGTAAAAACAACACATAGAGCTCCACCATGTTTCATTGAAAATCATGTATTAATTTCAACAAATCTTAGCAACAACTTCGAGCTTCCTCCTCCCACTCTATTGCTAACTGCTAATTGCTCCTGCTACTAATTATTCTTCTATTGATCAACTATTAACCTTTACAAATGAGAAGGTTGAGCCTTATATAGAGGTCTCAATTACAATTCAATGGCTTTGATTGATTCAAGATCAACGACCGAGATTACATAATGAAACCCTAATTAGGGTTAGTTACAACTAACTTGCTTTGACCAATGAGAAAATTACATTATAATGGACACTTGTCCTCCTTTGATTTTAGACCAATGAGAAATGAGGTTAGGTATGTAGAATAATATTTGATGTACTGCCTTGTGTCACTTGCTCCTTCATTGGATGAGTCAAGTTCATTGAACTTGGACACCTTGACTTGGAATCTCATGATTGGTTGAATGTGACAAAGCGCCAACTCCGCATGCTTATCTTGTATATCATCACAAAAGTGTTTGTGTTTCAAGCAATATCTCATGATACTCAACATTATCCAACTACTTGATGTGATGATGATGGGTCATTCCCAAATTATATCATCATTGGTGATAAAGTTTCTAACTTTGATTAACTCTTTTGAAACTATCTGGCTTGATCACACTCACTCTTCCATTTTCACACTTGGGAATTCATCTCCTTGTTGCACCAACCTTAATGATGTTTGATCCTGACTTCATGATGCCTAGGCTGGATCACCTTGTGCATGGTGTCCTTGTTACACTAATTGTGATCTTGGATTTTCGAAGGAAATTCAAGATAGTTGTAATTGTATCCCTTTTGTAGTGCAATGTTGAAATTGTGAGGTGTATATGTTGACTTCCTCCTTGCCTTGAAGTCTTGATTCTCATCTTGCATGCCTTTGTAGACTTGATGTTGAGATGTTCTCCACCGTGCCTCCTTCTTGTGATTGAATTTTGATGCCTTCTTGATGAGTTCCATCCTTTGATCACCCTCTTTATGTGATTGAATCCTCGAGGTTGTGATGATCTTCATGTTGCTGATTTGCCTCTTTTTGATGCATTCTTGTGAAGTCCTCTCCCTTCATGTTGATCCTTGAAACCGTGATGATGTTGCACTTTGATCCAATTCATCATTGAAATGTGAATCATGTACTCGCCTTGGAATGTAGATCTTGTCCTTGCATTGGCGAATCTTCGTGCATCCTTGAATGTTCATCCTTCCTAGCATATGTAAACCTTGAGCTTGACCTTGATCTTGCAATCATCTTTTAGCTTAAGTGTGTAGGTCTTGAACTCCTTGTGCCAAACCTGGAAAAAATAAACACATTTGGATCAAAAGACTAGGAGTAAAACAATAATCCATAAAACAATGCTTCCCACAACCCTTTAAAATCTGGAAATGAGTTTCTAAAGCTGGAAACTAATGATGTGGATCAACTTGTAGGTAAAATTCAACCAAAAATCTGGTCTGATCCTCTGCACTTATTCGAAGGTCTGCCCCCTTAAACTCGCATTGAATTGGATTGGTGTTTGATGGATGAATTTGATCCTTATTTTATAGCACCCTTCACTCCTCAATTTGGCTCAAATGCTGATGAAATTTGTCAAAAATGCAAGACTGCTGATGAAACATTTGTCTCAGATCTGCTCCTAATAATTCACTCCACTCTACATCTCTTTATTTGTCTTGGAATTGTATTGAATAAGCAAATGGATGCTTGAAATTTGTTGTACTCATATTTGAAAATTAAAAAATGTGACAACCCCTACAAATTTTTGCTTAAAATGCATCATTTTTGTCTCCAAGGCACGTTTTACGAGGTGCAAAACTCACATTTGTTAATGTCAAATCATTGGGGGGTATCTTTGCCATCATTGTCCAAATTTTGGTGAGTTTTGGTCTTCTTTTTCTTAGCTTTTTGTGCAATTTCGGGGTTCAGAGCAATCACTGCAAGTTGAAGATTTTACTCTTAAGGCATGCTTCCCGAGGCAAATTTTTTGCTTCTTGCTGAAATGGACTGATCTTTGGTCCATCCTCGATTCACCTTTCAAATTTCATCGCGTTTTGAGTTCGTTTGCTATGTTTTTTCTTCAATTTCAGGTTTTTTCTTCCTGACTGTAGGTGGGAAATTTTCCTTTGATTGCAAGTTTTAATTTTCTCTTGTTTTAGTGTTGTAGGGAAATTTTAAAACAATTACAAGTGCACTTTACTTAAAACTTGTCACTTGTAACTTACTTTTTATTTCCCCCTTGCTTTTTATGTCTTTTAAGTCATTGTAGGAACTTTTTGGACAAATTACAAGTGAATTTAAAATTATAAGAACTTTTAATTTTTTTAAAAAGTTCCTACTTAAGTGATTTTTAGATATAATAGGGATTTTATTTCCCTATTACTTGTTTTATGTCTTTTTAGTTGTTTTAGTCTTTTAAACTTGTAAAAGGGATTTTATTTCCCTATTACAAGTATTTTTGTCAAAGTCATTTTAAACTTGTAAAGGGGATTTTATTTCCCTATTACAAGTTATTTTGACATGTCTTTTTGTTCTTTCTTCCCTAAAACCCGAATTTGCCCAAGGAAGAGAAAAGTGAAGTAATTAAAACTTGCAATGGGGTTTCTAAAACCCGATTACATCTTTTTTGAAGGCATTTGTTACTTGTATTTGCAAATGAAGAACCCGACCTGCACATTTTCTCCCACAAATCCGTTTTTTGTGGCTTTCTTCCTCAAAATCCGTCCAACATTCATGCAAAATCGTTGGGAATCAATGCTGGTTGCCACGTTTTTCACCAAAAACGGTTTTGGCAAACACATTTTGCATTTTTGAAGGCGTTTTTAAAGATATTGTTGAAAACGTTTTTGAATCCGTTTTTGGCTCACGTTTTGGCCATGTTTTGCATTACATTCAAATCGTAGTGTTTGGCACTTAATACTTGGTGTTTGCATTCAAGAAGAACACGTTTTCTTCAAACGTTTCCTACTAAATGTGCCCTACATTCATGTCGGTTCTTAAGCCTTGGATTTTGGGCGTGAAAGAGGTTGCATTGTTCTTGTTTAAATTTTGGTTTTTATTTGTTATTCCCATATTGTAAAAAGAGTTAATCTTCTTTTTACAAAATTTACAAATGTTGAAGAATTGCCATGAGACCCATTCATTTGATTTCAGGTTTTACAAATCTGATTGCAAACAAGAGTTTTTCCCATTTTCCAAGTTTGCTATTACCGGTTGGTATCATTCTTTCTATTTTTCCCTCATGTCAAAACCCGATTGCAGTTGTCTTCACTTGCAGTCAGACTTCCAGAACCCGAAATTGGTCCAAAATGCACTCAAAAACACTTGAAAATGAGTCTTTAGCATGCAATTACAAGTGTAAACTTGTATTTTCCCATTACACATATGAAGTTGCATGCTTATCCTCCATAAATGCAAGTTAATGCTCTTGTTTTTCCACACTTGCAATTAGCCTTCAAGAACCGGAAATTCACTTGTGAGCCCATTTTTGAATCAATTTATCCCTTCCCATGTCAGTCAGATTTGCACACACGACCTACCAAATCAATAAATTAAGGCATGGGCTTGATTTTGCGAGCAGATTCCAAGATTGGAGGATGATACAAAGAAGAGATACAACAACAATTCATGGATGCAAATTATAGAATGCTTCAAGACAAAGATGGTCATGACATGAAAGGAGGAAGGCAACCCTTTCCCTCCTGAATGAATGGTACCACCCCAAGCAAGAAGATAAGATTGAAGTTTGTTGGCCAAGGACACAAAGATCATTAAAGATGCAAGTTCCTGTTCCAGTTCGAGAAGTCTTCACCAATCCTAAATATCACAGAGTGTCAAACATCTTGCAGCAGCATGAAGATTTTCAAAACAAAGGATGATGCAGTTGGAAGTCGTGTCTTTGGACACTTAGATGAATTATGCATTTGTAATTTTGTTTTGACAAGTTACATGTAATGTCAAAAATTGTAAATTGCAAGTTAACTCATCACTTGCACTTTTTGTAATTACATGTAAAACAACTACAAGTTGAGTTCAATTAGGACTGTAGTTGGAATAAGTCATGGTGGTTGAGAGAATTTCTCAAGTTAGTTAGGATCCTCCCACCTTTTTCTCAAGGTTCCTCTCCTATAAATACTCGAGGGGGTCTATTGTAATTGATATCTTTTGGCAATGCAACAAAATTCTGTCAGTTTGTATGTGCACTTTAAGACTTTGAGCTTATATGTAAATGAAATTGCTTTCAATAAAAGAGGCAAGTTGTGTTGAGACTTTGTGCCAATTTAAGTTGTCATGTGATGACATTTTCTGGAGTTGATTGTGATTTTGTTCTATTGTTCAAGAGGGATTTAAATTCAATCTTGTAGACTTTGAGTTGCTAATTGCATTTGGAGATATAGGTTTGGTTTTCAGACTTGGTCTTGCAGACTTTGAGCTGTTTATCACGTTTGAAGCTAGTGTAGAAAGCTCAAGGAAAGGGTGTAACTTGCAAACTTTGTGTTGCTTTTATTTCCTATGTTTGTGCATAAGAGGTGCATCATGTAGTTAGACTTTGAGCTGCTACATACTGTGCTTGGTTACCAGAAAATCATCTAAAAAGGTTGATAGGAGAATAGATGGTTGAAGACTTTGAGCTTTCTTTCTGTTTTCCCGTCCCAGGGAAGTGACAGGGGTCTTTGTGCTTTCATGGAAACTTTGCTTCCTTTTATGTTCCAAAAATCCTACAAAAAAGTCTCATTTCTATATTTGCTGTTATTTATTTCCAATCGCTATTATTTTTCTGTGAAGAGAAAAGAGTATAGTTTTTCTTGAAAGAAGAAGAAAGACTGCTGTCCCACCCATATTAGATTAGTTTAGTTTGTAGATAGGGGGAGCCTTCCCTAAATTAGGAGAGTATCATACTCACACACTGTGGCTGAAACCACAATTTTGCACACCCCCAGGTGTACAAAATTTTCAACCAACAAAATTAATGTTTGAATCTCTCTCTTTATATGCTTCTTACCCTTCAATCACCTTTAAATCAATCAAGTTGGCTGGGGTTAATCACCATTTGTTTTTTATTTCAATTCTTGAATTTTCCCTTGAATTAGGGTCGACTTGCACCTTCCATCTGAGTGGGTCTAAGGTATGTGGAAGCACAAAGCAAAGCACAAATTAAGAGTCCTTAAGGACATACTTGGGCAGTATCTCCACATTATCTTGGATTAGGTAGTCGGCTGTGCTGGCATTTAAGTTTATTTGCTTACCCTCAAGTCAGCTGGGCAACAAGCAGTGTGGAGACACATAAATGTGTTGAATTATTGTCATTGATGTCAATATGTCTCCTATGCAAGCAGTGATCATTATGATCATCATATGTGCTACACAAGCATTGAGATCAAGATATGTGGAGCAGATCGAATGTAGTCTCACGATTTGATACTTGGCAAATCGAACAGATAGCAATGTGTTTGGAAGACAAGTCAACCTTTAAGATCAGATTAATATTGCGAGCCTTGTATGCAATGCAGAGTGTGGCGATTTGTTTTGAACAAAATCAGAGACTTAATAACCGATTCACATATTTTAACCTATGACAGTCCTCCTCATAAACAGGCAATTAATAATTAACTAGTTAATCATTAAAATATAATTATTTTCAAAGACAGCAAACTTTTGTAGAGGAGGAGACATGATCTTCTAAAGTATAAGTCAGCGATTTGAAATTATAATGGTATTAATTAATGTTTCAATGCACCGATAAAAATAAGGCAAGTGATTAGTTAATAGAAAGGGTGCGATTAGTTTTGAAGTGAAATATTTATGAAAGGATATGTCCATATAGGAACCGTTTTTGCTGGGAAGATATATAACGTTATTTGTGTGTGGGTTGAATTGAAGAGGGAAAAGGCTGAAAGGATAAAGAAAAAAACTTCTTTGATCTGATTCATTTCAGACTTAAGGAAGATATAGAAGACTCCAATATATTAAATGGAGAAGAACATAGGGTGAAGATTTAATGAACAATTCAAGGCAAAACTGAAGAAGAAATTGGAGCAGATTCTAGAAGAGAGTAATATGCTTATGTTATGGCAGAATTGAAGAAGAATTAAAGCAAATTTGTGATCAGACCAGGAGCAGATTTTAAGGAAGATTTGTAATCAGACTTATAGCAGATTTGAGAGGTTGGTGCCTCTAACTGAATGAGGGGTTGGTGCCTCTAGTGAGTTGGTGCTCACAAATTGAATGAGGGGTTGGTGCCTCTAAAATTGTAAAAAGACATTATAATATAAACTTTCATATCATAGTTATTTGTGATTTGCATTATTGGTTTCATTGCACATAAATCTAGTTTTGGTTAAAGTTGTTAAAAGTTGAATTAAATAGAAGAGAGTTATACTGATTCAGGCCTCCCACGCCCTCCCCCTCCCCCCTCCCAGTATAATTGTGGGACCGACAAAATGAATCTTCAAACACCTACTTGTTGACGTGTCTAAAGTCGCATTGCTGCAAACTCCATCCGGCCAATGCAGAATAGAATGATCTCACTGAGTATCCTATCCTCTCTTGAGATAAGGAAATCCCTAATGCTGTTTTTCGTTTGATCAAAGGGGACGACCTCAAGGTTTTGATTGTCAGGTCTTGCCTACGAGATTACTCAGTGGTTTGATGTGTTTTGTTGGAAACACAAGGGAACTTACGGTGAGATGGGGCAATTGCTGGATGAGTTCCCTAAAATTCTAACAGTCTTGTTATTGATTGGTTTCAGTGGGATTGATACTAATTCAGCAGGATTGTGGGTTGTTCTTAGTAAAAAAGGGGGAAAAGAGGGATAGGGAAAAGAGATATAGAAAGTCTAATTATTTAACTAAGACAACATATTCAAGAAAAGCAGACAGACACCTCCAAATAACCAGATTAAACACTATCAGCTATTTAAGCACAATGTTTGTAAGAATCTAGTGCGATCTTCAAGGGAAAATAAGATTTTCATGCTATTAAACATAGATTCAGAAATTTTATATTCATTCACTAAGTGTTCAATAACCGAACTAAGCATATGAGAGGGTTCAGATTAACCATGCAAGAGGAATGACAGTCAGTCAACCCCTAATGGTATGAACAACGAGGATTCTATCAGATGTTTATCTAGAAAATGCTATAGAGAAATGAAAGAAACATAACAGAGTAATTCAAATAGTGAAGGAGACCATGCACTCACAATGAAATAGAAACAGTCTTAACTTTGCATTAAATTCTGTGTAAATTTCGCCAGAGCTTCAACAACAATCTATGAACTTCTTACAAAATGAGGGAAAACCAGTTCCCTTTAAATAGGCTTCCAAAAACAGACGAATGGCCAAGATCCAATCTTAAACAAGTGGTCCAGATTCATCCTTGCAAAAAGTACCCATACCCATAAATGGAGGGGAAATATCAACAACTACCCCAAAGGGAGCAATAACTACCCAAAAAGGTAATTAAATAAAAGCTATCCATAATAATTCAAAAAGTGCCCATGCACAGAGTTTTAAGTTTACAGTTGACGTGGAATTCAAATATGACCCTTTGGCCAAAAGTGCACTTTTCAAAATTTAAAAGCAAAAAAAGCATTCTAAGAAAGCACTTTTTCTTTTCTAGTTTCATATCCTTTTACCAAAAAATGATCCTCTCGATGCAAATACTCTTGCCAAAGGTCTCGACCTGCTGCACGTTCTTCACGAACATATTTCTGGAACCTGATGCACAATTGGAACAACAAATCGAACTGAGGCATAGGGGGATGATGAATTTTATACTGCATGCTCTCCAGATAACGATCTATGTGTTTCAAACCATCTTGCCAGCTGGACCGATTAGCCTCAAAACTCAAAATATCAGAATGTAATTTACTAGCAAAATCTAGGTCCTCTATGGAGTAGGCGATCTTATCTATTTTTAATCTATCGTCCCAGTCTGGATGGATTATGGGATCGGACAAACTATTTTGCCAACCCAAAACCATAGATCGGAGGATTATTCCACCAAGGTCCCTCGTGTTCTTCAGAATTTCCTCACATGTCTCTTGCTCTTTGTTAATGGTGGCCTTTGTGTCATTCTTCATGCTGATGGTCTAGTACCATTTTTTAAAAATGCTGATGTTGTGGGGGTTCAAGATGTCGGACGATGTAGGAATCTGCGGATGGGTCCAGAAAAGAGTCGTCATGAGGGGGAGAGTTGTAGTAACAGCCTCATGAACTATGAGGCATTCCCGCTTCATCTCGAACAGTTTGACCAAAACGGTTTCTCAGTGGTGGGCCATTTTCTTTACATCCTTAATGATTAGCTCTCCCCTTTCCTTAAGACTTCGAATCCATTCCCTAACAGCCTTGGCGGTATCCTGTACTCCTTCAAATTCCGTGGTGGTCCTTTGCGCCAATGCTGTCGGGGGAATATGGGATTCGGGGGCATTATGCAATGGTCTCAGGAGTTGATCAATGTACCTCTCGGCCTGCTCAACACAAACTTGATACATGTTCCTTTCAGCTGTTATCTCTTCGAGTTGTCTGAGCATGTTTTGTACTGAATCCTTGAATTCCTCCCTTTCCTGCTCCTTAGTGGCTCGTCCGATGGGGACAATTGTGATGCTATAATCAGCCAGTGTAATTTGATCTGCTGGCTTGTCGACAGGCGGGGTGGCGATATGAAGGGCACGGTTCCTTTGCTCATCATGGGTTATCCGGGAATATGACTTGGGCTTTTTCTTTCCCTTGGCCTTGGCTTGGTCTATGCGTGAGAAAATGTCCTCCATGTCAATGGGTGGCTTGGTGGCTGCCTTACGCTGAGCTCGAGCAATTAACCAATTCTGAGGTACAGTCTGGGCTGATGCTATGGTTAAATTGGCACTCTGTTCTTTAATGTTCTCAGCCGGCTCATTGCATATTTGCAGTTGCTCGGTTAATGGAGGAGTGGAGGAAGTGTCAAGTTCCTTGCTCGCAGCCGAATTCTCTCCCACTTCACTGAACAACTGTCTAGTATTTTCTTGTGATGGCTGCTCTTCTGTCCTTTTAAGCTCGCGGGTCTCATCTGTCCTTTGTTGTCCTTCAACAGTGGAGTCATCCTTAGTAGTATTATGCAGCTGCAATTCATGGTGGCTCTGCTGGGTGGGCTCATGCATCTCCAACCCCTGAATGGATGGAATCTCTCCTTCCTCCACTTGATTATCAGGTTCGACAGGTTCAATGGCTCTTACCTCGGTATCTAGCATGTCAGGTGCAGGAGGATCATCAGCTCCAAATGCATCAATATCACTCTGGGAAGGCGGAGCAGGTATATAATCTAGTTCAACTACATCATCAAACGAACTGGGGTCCTTTGATGATGAAGTGACCTCTGGTCTCCTAATAGGGATCTTTTCCCTTCTTGTTCTTTTAGATGTCTGAGTCTCCCTGCTGGCTTAAGCCTTCTTCCTTTTTTCAGGCTTTTCAACCTCTTCCTTTGGTGCACTGGATATTCCTTCATCTTCGGAGGACTGAGAATCAAGGCTATCCATCATTTTGTAGGTGAATTGGACTCCCTCATGAATCAGTCGCTCAATTTGCTGGTGCAACCACTAGTCAGTATATCTTCCTAGGGCTGCCATAACCGCCTCAAAATCAGTGATTGGATTCTGCGACCAATTGATACCTAGCAAAAGATGTATTACTGCTTCAAATTCTCGGACTTGTAGGCAATTTCCTGAATCTGTTAGTTGATCTGGGACTCGACGATATTCATAGAGTCACATTTGCTGCACACTCAGCCTTGAATATTCGCGTCGTTGGACCTCATAGTCATCAGAGCAGTTCTTCCAATAATCTTCAACTGATTTCTTTGCTCTGTATCGCCTGCCATAAGCTCTCTTTGCCAGATTGTTGCGATCAAAGCATTTCCTTGGAAAATGCTCTTGTAGGCCGTAGGAGGCTAGTTCTGCAAGGGATTCCTCTGCCTGGGCTGGGTTCTTTAGGACATCAAGGTTACCTATGATTATAGGGAAGGCGAATCCAGACTGCTTCCTATCTCTGAGTAAACTGTTCGTCGAACATGACTGCCTTGCGACTTCCAAGAGAACTATTTTGTCGGTTGGGTATCGCAGAAGTTGGAAAGGAGCACCCTCAAAGCCAGCTATCTGGATGTAGGAGAACCTTGGGAACTGGATGAACCAGGCACCATACCTCTGTACTAGATATAGTATCTTGCTCTGAGAGCCTTATGTGTAGTCCTCCTTGCATCAGCCTAACCGGGCGCATTGTGAAGGCATCATTGATGCGCTCATACTAACCAATTGCATAGGCAGGGCTATTCTTTTCCCTTTGAGCTATGTCCTGATAGTGCAGCTGTGGATAACAATCATATACCTTCACCTGATTGGGTCCATTCCCAATCTCACCCTTCATGATTAAACCTGGCAGTGGCTGGTTTCTGGCGAACATGTAGACTAAATAGGATGTCATAGTGAAGTACTTCTTTGCCTCAAGTTCGATCAATTGGGTGTGGATGTTATCGCTTATGATCTGGGCCCAGTCGAACTTGGATTTCCCAGCGAAGACCTGCTTTGTGAAGTAAAACATCCACTCTTCAAAGTAGTTGGATTGGGGGAGTCCCATAATCCTGCTAAGCAATGTGACCATGTCCCCATGCTCGTTGTAAAAGTCGCTTCTAGGGGTCTTTTTCTCGATCCTGACGCTTGGAGGTCTTCTCTCCTTGTAACACTCCTCATTGATCAGTGTTCTGCATTTGGCAGGGTTCATATCATACGCCACCTGCGCTTCATCTATAGTTGTTGCTATGGGGTTGTTTGGGAGGGGAATATTAAATGCGTCGCCAAAGGCTTCAGGAGTGAAGTCAGCGAGGACCATATTCTCGAGGAGCACCAATCTGGAGTTTGGTTGGTAATGCCGGGCAGCCTCTACTACTAGCTCATAGTTTTGTACTGACAGGGGAAATCCTGCTGCTTGGGCGATTCCACTTTCCATCATCCGCCTAGGCCTGCCATAGGCATTAGGGGAGAAAACTCGGTCCCTGAAATCTTGAATCACCTACATTTTCCTAGACACTCTGAACTTTTGATTCCCTTAGTCCTCCTCTTTGATATTGATACTTCATCTTTTCGACTCTGCGAGGGATATCTGACTTGGATGCTCGTGATGTCTCGGTTGCAGCAGGCGTCTTTGATGATTCTACCGCCGATTTAGACATTTATCCTGCACAGCCGGATGCAGATTATGAGACAATATAAAGGAAACGAAGTGGGTTAGATAAAGGGATACGCTAGCATACAAAGATTAATTTGAAAAAACCGAATTTTAAAGAATAGCATGATATTTTTAGCTAAAAAGCTTGATTGATTTGGACATGAATATTTATGAAGCTTTTCGCTTATGAATTTATTCATTCGGCTGCGGTTCAAGGACTTAGACGATTTCGGCTGCTAAATTTACTCTTAGGCATTTTAGGATCAATTTTCAGGATGGACGAAGCTTGAGATTTGCCCTAAGTCTGAAAATGCGTTTTTTGGCTAACTCCTAGGAACAGACTCGGATTTCAATTGTGTTGCTTGACGTCCTACAAATGGGAAAAGTTGCGGTTTTAAGATTTAATCGTTTTAATCAACTCTTGCACACACATCTATACGACTTTGCATATATTTCAAATGATTTCAAGAGAGACGAAGCAAACTTACCTGGCGAAATGAATGGCGTGAATTTGCACAACCTGCCTTGCAAGAGTGATTTCCTTTGGATTCGAAAAATGATGCCTCTTATGCCCTACGCTTCGAAAAGATAAATTCACAACTTGCAAATTTGAAATGGGAGAGTTCTGCAATTTCGAATTTCAACGGTTAACTCCCTATTTCAAATTTGGCGCCTAAGATCTGGAAGGAAGATGCAGTTTTGAGCACTTAGACTTAGCAATTTATTACCTAGGTTGGAATGGCGATTTTACCTCTTGTGTGATTTTTCAACAAATTACTTAATCACCTTCTTCCACGATTTTACCTCGGGCAATTTTGGCTCGGGCGTGATTAGGTTAAACATGATTTTGAAAAGGGGGTGCACTGTTAAGAAATCGCGATTTTGAGTTTTGAAGAGATTTCAGACTTCACGCCACAACATTCATGCGGTTTTGGGCGAATTTCGGAGAATGCGGAAGGGTTTTAATACTTTAAAACTCGCGATCTCCTTCAGCTGCCGAACTTCGGCGATTCGGTGCCTTTTGCAATCTATAAGCTTGTTGTCCTCATTTTTGTTTCCAAAAGTGAAGGACCACTACATGAAATTTTTGTGAAAAAATGAAAAGTTTTTCTCTATGGCACGCTTCTCGAGGCAGAATTTCGACTAATCCTTGGACTGGCTTAATCCTCAGTCCATTCTCGAACTGCTTTTCAAATTTCGTCAAATTCTGGGTTCGTTTGCTATGTCTTTCCTTCAATTTCGGGTTTTAAAATCTCGATTGCAGGTGGAGAATTTTCTTCAAACTGCAAGTTTTAATGATATTCATTGTTTTGGTTGTTGTAGAGAAATTTTTAGCTTATTACATGTGCACTTTTATTAAAAAAAAATGTTACTTGCAATTTGTTTTAAATTTCCCTTTGTTGTTTTTGTCTTTTTTATTGTTTTTTGGTCTTGTTTAGTTAAAATAGAGATTTTTTGGCTCAATTACAAGTAAACTTGCAGTTTGGTCAAAAAACCCCTACTTTAATGATTTTTGCATGTAATAGGGATTTTAAATCTCCATTACATATGTGCAAGTATTTCTAACTTGTTGTAGGGATTTTATTTCCCTTTTACAAGTAATTAAAACTTGTATTCCTCTCCAAAAAACCCGATTTTGCCTTGCAAGTGCATTTTTGACAATTTTAAACTTGTAGTTTGCTCCAAAAAACCCGATTTTGGTCTAGTAAGTGAAAAAGTAAAATTTTAAACTTGCTATTTGTCTTAAAAATCCCGATTTTGGCTTCTAAGTGGAAAAAGTGAAATTAAAACTTGTTATTCTCTCCCAAAAACCCGATTTTCATTCCCTTGTGCAAAATCGAACTTGTCTTTCATTCCAAAAAACCCAAAATGCAAGGAAAAACAGTTTTTGACCATTTCAAGGCAATTTTTGTGGAGAAATTGTTGGAGGAGGAAGGCATTTTGGTTTGCATCCTATTCTCATGCATTCTTGGACATCTTTCATGCCAAATGGAGGTTGCTTTGACTGGTTTTTCGCCCTAGATCAGCAGTCACGTTTTTATTTAATGCCACATTTTGGTTGATTAAATCCCAAACAAGCTGCAATCTCCTAAAACGTTTTGCCCTCTCTTACCTATGCGTGGAGTTTGAGAAGAGTTTTAAGCTATTTAATGATGCCATTGAAGATGCAAATGGTGGCCACGTTTTTCCTCCACGTGATTCCTTTGGCCGCAAATTGGAAGGGTTTAATGCCACGAATCTTTGACAAGATGAATCGTTTTTGCTTTCCATGCTAAGGCGTTGGGTTTTGAGGAAGATTTGACCTCTTCTTGTGCCTCCAAGTTTGCATTTTGTGCCACTATTTTCTGCTAAAGACGTTTTTCAAAAACGTGGCAAAGGTTTGTGCATTGCGGTTTGGGTTTATTTATCGATTTTCCTTCTTCTTTCCAAGGATTGTTGCATTTTTGGAGAAGCATTTGCATTTTCAAGAAAGGTATGGTTTCTTTCCTTTCTTTCCTTCTTTTTGTTATTTTCTTGCTCTCTTGATTTTCTTTCTTAGTTGTATTTTTAGCATGTATTGTTCTTCCCCCAAAAATCGGTTTTTGTGAGAGAATTCTTCCCTTGGTATGCAATTTTTGAATTGCATTGTTCTTCCCTAAATTTTCCCTCTTTACTTGTATTCGGGATTTTTAATCCCAATTACAAGTTCGCTGGAAATTCTTGTTCTTCCCCTACGGTTAGGGAATTTAACCATTTTTGGTTGAAATCCCAAGTCGAAAAGTGTGAAATACCCCTCCCTTGCAAATTTGGGTTTTGAAAACCAGATTACATGTTGAATAATTCTTCCCATTTTCATGAAAATGACTTTCCCGGATTTTCCCATTTCTATCCATCCATGTTCGCCATATCCGTACTTTCCATTTCCATCATTTTCCGCAAGTCAAAATCTCATTTTTCGTCCATTTCTCCATTTTCGAATTTACAAGTGTACTTGTATTCGGGTTTTAAAACCCCGATTGCATCTATGTCCTTTCCAACTTGTACACTTGCGAAAATTCTCCCAATATCCGAAATTGGCCAACACCAACTCATGGCTGAAAAGCAATGCTGTTAGATTTATCAAAATCAAGGTTGGTAAAGAAGATGATTCTACGGGGCCTCTTGGATGGAAGTCTGAGATTCAGATTGACAACAAGGAGGGTGCTTCATCTTCAGGCACAAGGATCAAGTTATGAGTCAGTCGTGCAGTAGTGCTTCCTCCTGAGGAGACGACTGTTTGTGGGAAGGAAAAATCACGATTTCATGTTCAGGTGATTGATCTGGATAATCCAAAAGAGGGGCAGCAATCTGATGATGCTCCTAAGTCTCCAGTTTTAGACTCGCCTCATGAGGTCATTCCTCCAGTTTCCATTGAGACGCCTCTTTCTCCTCCTGATTTGCTTGTGGATGAGTCTCCTCAGAATGCAATTCCTATTTCAGCATACGAGCCATCTCCTGGTCATCAACAAGAGACTATGTTGAAAGTTCCTGAGGATAATCCTGCTTGCATTCAGTTGTCAGAAATTGATACTTCCACTTCTGGTTTTGAAGAGTTCATGAGGCAATCTTCATGCCCATTGGTAACTGAGCAAACCGTGGTCGCTGTCCAAACAGATAATCCTCCTAGGATGACCACGGTGATTCAAATAGAAACTGCTTCTCCTTTGCCTACGGCTGTGACTGGAGGGGAGTTGATGACTTTGCCTTCATGGCTTAGTTCTTTCACCCCGAAAAGGAAGAATCAAGAAATCTCACCTGACGCCTTTGATTATCAGCAATTGAAACAGTCCAGATCTAAAGTTGCTAAGAAGGCCAAGACTATCTCTAGAGTAACTGTTGATAGTAACAAGATGAAAGTAGCTGAAATTGTGGAACCTATTGCAGATAAGCCACTTGATGAAATGTCAGCTGCTGATTATAAGGTTACAAGGATAGAGTTGGGCAAGCAAACGCATGAGGTCATTAAACATGATGCTCAGTTTTCTGTTGCTTCACTGGTGCAAAGGTGTGATGATCTTCTAGCAAAGAAAGACAAGCTAGAAGAGGAAAACCGACAGCTTATGGCAGCCATTCATAAAATCACAAAACCTGCTGCTGAAGGGAGTAACTCCATAGGTTCTTCTGGTTCCCAAGAATCGATTCGTGGAGTGGAAAGGGCTGCTCAAAAGGTACAAGCACTGGATTCCTGGGTTGATCAACTTCATGATCAATGTGTACAAGTAATGAAAGACATTTTTCAAATAATGTCTAAGCTAGAGACCATTGAGGAGAAACTGGATCAGACTTCTAACACTTTAAAAAAGAATTTGGAAAGTGTTGAGAAAAGTCTGACAATCTGGCGTACCATGCCCCAACAACAGCTGAGTATTTTGCAGGAGCATGCCATCATCTCTTCCAGGGTCATGTACTTGGAATTTGAAGAACTCCTGGAAAACAAGACCCTTGTTCTTAAATCCCTCATTGAGGAGATCGGTGATGCAAGGAGATTCCGGGGTGAAGTTTTCCGAGATATTGTCTCACATTGTGAAAGGGCCTCTTGCAAAATAGTAAGTCAGGATGGAGAGCTGATTCCAGAAGAAGAAGTTCTTGCTGATTTACAGATGAGGATTCATAATGAATGGAGGAGCGAACAATTCTCGACAGCTTCAATTCAAGCATTGATGAAACACCAAGCCTTTCTACATGAAATCCAGTCTATCCTAGATAAAAACAATTCTGTGCTCCTCCGCTGTCACAACACTATTGTGAAGACTATGGTTGTTGCCAAGAACACCCATGAACCGAATCCTGATGAACTGCAAGTGAGCATCCAAAAATTTCAAGGATTTGTGTCTTCACAAAATACAACTTAAGTGTTTTTCAACACTTAGTTGATTTTTCCCTATTTTGTAACCTTTAGTTGTAATTTAGTTTTGGCAAGTTAGTTGAATTTTTCCTATTTTGTAACCTTTAGTTGTAATTTAGTTTTGGCAAGTTACATGTAAAAGTATTTTTTGTAAAATGCAAGTTACACATTGCTTGCACTTTTGTAATTACATGTAAGGCAACTACAAGTTGTGTTCGATTAGGACTGTAGTTGGAATAAGTCTTAGTTAGTTGGAGTAACTCTTAGTTAGTTAATAAAGTCTCAGTTAGTTATTGAATGAGTCTTGGTGGTTGAGAGAATCTCTCAAGTTAGTTAGGATCCTCCCACCTTTTTCTCAAGGCTCCTCTTCTATAAATACTTGAGGGGTCTATTGTATTATTTATCTTTTGGAAAGCAAGCAAAAACTCTGCCAAATTTACAGCAAGAAGTCTTTGAGCTTATGTATGTGAATTGAAGGTTTTGAAGAATAATAAAGAAGGATTACTCAAATTTTGAGTCTTTGAGCTACATGTTTGATCTTGAATCTTTTTATTTCTTCTATGCAAAGTGTTTCTAAAGGAGCTTAGTCCAATCTGATTTGAAGTCTTTGAGCTGCAAGTAGAGAAGATTAATTAAAATAGGAAAATCTCTAGAAGGAGCAGCAAGTCTTTGAGCTTGCGTCTATTCTTGAGGAAGAATTACTGTTTGATAAGAAATAGCAGCAAGTCTTTGAGCTTGCATTAGTTCTTGTCTTTGTGTTGAAAGAATAGATTATTCCAGTCTTTGAGCTATTATCTTTTATTCATTGTAAAATTTAGTATAGCAAAGGGTAGATAGGACTTCCAATAGTCAAGTCGTTGAGCTTGATATTGCTGTCCCGTCCCAAAGGAAGTGACGGAAGTCGTTGCGCTTTCAGGAAACTTCATTTCCTTTCTCCTATTTCACTTGAAAGTGGTTATTGCTGTTCATATTCAATCGCTATCATTTTCTGTGAAGAGAAAAGGATATTGTCTTTCTTGAAAAAGAAGAAAGATTGCTGTCCCATCCTATTTTATTTTCCAAGTTGTAGTTAGATAGGGGGAGCCTTCCCTTAATTAGGAGAGTTTTTACTCGTGTGCTGTGGTTGAAACCACAATTTTGTATATTTCCCCAAGTGTACAAAATTTTCAACCAACAAAGCTTTGCGTGATCTCTGGAGAGTTTCCAATTTTAACTTAGCGATTTCTGTATGGCGCGATTAGGGATTATGACATGGTTTACAAACTCTTGAAATCGTGCATCCTTGTGAACTTCGACAAATAGAGAGGGTTTGAAAACTTCGGCGATTTGGTTGCCTCTTCAACTTCGGCGATTTGGTTGGAGTTCGCAAACTCTATAAACTTTTCACCTTTTCTCATTTGTGCGATTTTTGGGATTTAGAGGCACTTTTCCATCTTTGGCGTCTTGAGGCACTTTTCAAACTTTTAACTTGTACGCACTTTACCTCCAAAGTGCGAACTTCGGCAAATGGAAGGTTTTTGCAAACTTCGGACTTTTTAGGAGTCTTTCAAACTTCGGTACTTTTGAGTGCTTTGCAAGCTTTCAACTTTCTTTCACTTATCGCTTGGAATGCGATTTTCGGCGTTTTCATGCACTTTTCAAACCTTTCAAGTTTTACGCACTTATCCTCCAAAATGCAAACTTCGGCGATTTGGAGAAGTTTGCCAACTTCGGCGTTTGGAGGAGGATTGCCAGCTTTATAATTTTTAAAACTTATCCCTTATATCGCGATTTTCGGGGTTTTGACCCACTTTGCCAACTTCGTCATTTTGGAGCATTCTTCAAACCTTTTAAGTTTTCGCAATATTCTCCTCTTTCGCGATTTTCGGGGTTTAGAGAGGATTTGAAAACTTTTACTCCCTCTCGCAATCACCCTCTGACTGGCGAAAATCGCTATTTTCATCCATTTTGTAAACTTTCAGAAACTCATGCAATTTCCTCCTTAATGCAAATTTCAGGATTTGGAGGAGTTTTGTCAGTTTTTTGACACTTTGCATTCTTTTACCTCTCCTATATCCCCTGGCAAAAATCAACACTTTGGGTCCTCATGTGACCTTCAGACGCTTTATCTTTTCTTGGGGAATTTTGCCAGTTTCTATCATTCTACGCCCATCTCAGGCGTTTTACAAGTTTAAATGATCCCCTGGAATATCAATGCCTGGAGGCCGAACTCACCCTGCGAATCCACAGGGTTCCATTCATAACATCATCATCTGATGGACTGATGACGGGCACGCTCAAAAGGACACGAGACACCCTGTGCGGAAGTCAACAGGACGAAGACGAAAAGACCAAAAAGAGGAAAGGGGACCCTGTCGGCGACAGGGAGTGTGTGCAACGCACAACACTACTCTCCACCAAAATCCACCCACCAAACTCAAAATTAATTATCTTTGCTCTGAGTTCGGAATCTGATGCGAATTGATTCTGATTTTTTAGGACTTTTAGGTCAGATTCATCTTTTGTGACTGATTTTTATCCCTCTTGTAGGTGTGATGTGATAGGTGCAGTTGAGGTGCATTTGAATAACCTAAGGTGGGATTTATACCTTGATTTGTATAGCAAGAAGGTGGAGCGCATTTAAGATGTCCTTGTGCATAATTGAGTGCAAGGCGGGTTTTAGGAGTATGCTTGCACTAACAGACGTGGGTGCATGTGAGGTAGGTCTTTGCACAAGTGCATGAGTGCATATGATACTTGTGATTGCACAAGTTTGGTGTAGGGCGGGATTTGAAGGGTTTGATGCACTAAGTATGCTGAGCGGGTTTGAGACCCTTGTTTGCACAAGATGTTGGCTGAGCGGATGGGAGATGGATGGTTCCACAAAGTTGAGCGCTTTTGAAGTAGGTGTTTGAACAAACGAGGTGCTATAGCGCATATGATGGGTGTGCTTGTACTACTTTGTATGGAGTGCATTTAGCATGTTGACTTGCACAACTTTGTGCATAGATCTACCACCGTTGGTCTTGCACAAATGCACAACTTACCCCCTTGGCCTTGCACAAATTTGTACATGCCATGAGGGGGTTGACTCTTCCCTTTGAAAATTTTACCTCATTTTCTCAACTTGGGAAAAATTTCTCATCCTGTATCCATTAAGGAAGGGCGGATTTTCAATTTACCCTTATATTAGAAGGTCGGACTTCACGAGTACTTGTGTATGAACCTCTAAGGTCGGGATTTCGGAGATTGCATGCATTACAAGGTCAGAGTTGTGTACTCTTCATGCATAAAAATAGGGCGGATTTGCACTCATGTCATGCATAGACATCATGAAGCAAGGCGGAATTTGACATACCCAATGCACAAAACAAAGCGTGGAAATAGCAAGATTCCATGCATTGATTGCAAGAGTGAAGTTAGACCATGCTCATGTATACAACATCAAGGGCGGGGTTCCTTCATATGTGTGCATTGATCAAGAACAAGGTGAATGAAACCCGAAGACGAGCGAAAGTCCTTCATAGCCATGTAATGAAACCTAAGTCAAAATTTTGAGGTGGTTGCGCATAGATTGTAAGGTTGCAAGCCAAGAGTGTTTAGTGTGAAGGCTAAATGTAGGATTGGGTGAAATTGCAAGGGAAACTTGTAATATTCACAAATATTATTACAACATTTGGCATTTTTGACAATTTTGATGACAACTTGTAATGTTCCCTTGCTAATGTACGACAATATTGAGAGCGTGTGGGTGTGACCGTACGGTGAAGGTGAGGGCGTACGGTGGAGGTAAGGTGTACGATGGGCGTACGGTGGGAGGTAAGGCGTACGGTGGAGGAATGGCGTATGGTGGGAGGTAAGGCGTACGATGGGCGTACGACGTACAGTGGGCGTACGGTGGGAGGTAAGGCATACGATGGGCGTACGGTGGGAGGTAAGGCGTACGGTGGGCGTACGGTGGGAGGTAAGGCGTATGGTGTGCTCCAGTGAATGTGCGGTGAAGGGTTGATCTCTCGTAAGCAATAAATTCTGAATGTATCGGATTAACAAATATGCAACTGGAGTGATAAACAATGATGAGATTCAAGATTTGCCAAATCCACAACGAGTACAAATAAACAGAATAGGGTGAGGGGTGAATCTCACCGAAACTGCAAATACCAAATAGGGAGGGTCTTTCACCTCCGAAATGGTGGATACCAGAACTCCAATAGGAATTCGCACAGGAGAGAACAAAATATCAAATTCGCATACCTACAACAATGACTAACTCGGCCATATGGGCTCCAGGAAGTTTCCCGAAGGATTACAAATGGGCCGACACCAAAAAGTTTATAACTAACTAATTAATTAAAGGGGCCCGAAATATATTATGAAGTACGGGGCCGTACAATAAATTATTTAAATGGACTATTTAATTATATCGGGGACATTACACAACTTTTGACAAAAATGACAATTTTGCAATCTCGACAAGATTTCGCAACACTTGTCAATATTGACAACTTTTGACAATATTTGCAATTCCATCACCAATCCTCAGTCTTGACACTTGATCGTGGATCCCAAGCTCGAAACATGACTACTTGACTTGATCATACCCTAAGGACGAGCTTAGCTGTAATGTCCCCATTCCCTAGGTCAGTATCTTTTGCAAAGGTTAACCTATCAACAGGTTTCCTGTACGCTGGCGCAATGGATAGGGAGCCCATTCAAGGTTGCAAGATCAGATAGGACATCTTCCGATGGCATTTTGGGAGTTAATTTTGGGAGTTAATCTAGCATTTCCAAAGCTTAGAGCTAGTTTCCTAATTTTAGGGAATGGCTCCTATGTTTTAGGGAGTGACTGATAGTTCAACTGGAGATCACCAGGAGCCTACAGATCATAGCAGAAGACCCTATGAGCATTTTCAGTTGGTTGAGGACCGTCTCCTATTTTTTAGGGAGATTCCTATTTTTTAGGGACAGACTGGTAGTTCACCTGTTGAACTTCCGGAGGTTGGGGAGATTGGCAGGGAGATAGAGGAGCAATTTCAGGTGATTGGGGAGAATCCCTATTTTTTAGGGGAAACTAGCAATTAGCCCGCTACGTCTTAACATCACCTCGGGTTCGAGTGGCTTCATCAGATTTCAGTTGGAGGTGATTAGGTGTTAGTTCCAGAATAAATTTGGATATTAAAGTGATAGCTTTAATATTTCAATTTAATTAAATAATTGCCTTTTAATAAAGTCATTATATTATTATAATAATTAAGGGGTCAATGGAGGGGACCACCTTGTGGGATGTGCTTCCTAGTAGGCACTTGCTGTTTTTAAAAGAGGGACCTCATGTCATGAAGAATAAATCCCTTGAGAAGTTCGAACTTCCTAGAGAGGGGATATTGTAATAAATATCAAAGAATAAAACTTTATAAAAATAAGTATGAAACCCTAAAAGTATCCATTAGGATTTGGGTTGATAAAAGAACATTTGGGGCAGCCATTTGATCATTCTGGAAATCATTTTTAACAGAAGGATTTGCAGATTGGAGCTCTGGAGACCAGGGATTCAGCATATCAAATTGTGGAGATGAAACCCTTCACAATTCTGGAGGTCTACAGGAGTGCAATACCTCCCAAGGGCTGATTTATTCATAAATTTCAGTAGTAACAGCAGAAGAATTCACAAGCTACAGGTTGCAGCAGGGTTATTGAAGACAAATATTGCAGATCTGGACATTTGGGAGGCCATTTGCAACATTGAACCAAAGAACTCAGCCAGCCGTACCATCATTAGAGTTGTTGCAGCCAAACCCTAGCTGGACTTAGGGTTTCAGACCAAATTAGTGGCTGGTTAGACTTCAAAATCAGATCAGACCGAAGAAAGGCATACTATGGTGTTTTCTCAAGTCCTAGGTGATTGATCTGCTGTTCCAGATTGTATTTCAGATCCGTACCTGGTAGTACGGGTATGTAACTGCTCATTTTGATGCAAAATAAATATAAAAAGTACTGTACTTGCTTCATTTCTTATTGTACTACATTTCCAGCACTTTTCTTTTCTTAGTATTCATTGTTCTTGCAAACTCAAGCCAAAAACCACAAAAAAATCAGGGAAAAAAACTCAAAAGCCAAAACAAAAAACCAAGACAGAAAATCAGAAAATTCATCTTTAGATTGGGGTGTGATTACATTTGCACTCTTAAAACTCATCCTATCTTGAACTGACAAGACAAAACCCTCTCATAGGCAAAGGCTAAAGACTACGACTATTGCCAAGCTAGACCAACTAAACCTAAAACACCTAAGCTAGGAAGCAAAAAAGTGGGGCTCCCCATTTGCAATGGAGCGATGTGTGAAAATGTCACAATAGGTAGTAGTCCACGCTTTGTGATACAATATAAGATTGTACCAAGGTTGGTCACGAGATAAACTTTTAAACATAGAGACAAGTATGTCTTCCATATTCCTTGATAGTTTACTGCTTAGCATGTGAAACGACCTAGTTTTTTTTGTCAGGATGACTGAACTTGAGAATTGTTGTTCTAGTCGAGTAGGGTGGTGAATATTGACTGCACATTCAATCATGCTTGCAACTATGAAAACCTTTGGCCAAGGTGGCGGTTTGCTTTGCAAGCATCTATCAGTTCACATGATCTAGATGCACTATCTCTAGTCAGAGGTCATGCTAGTTAGGATGTACCTATAGTGTGTGACCGACTAGATTCATGTAGGGTCAAAACAATGGGCTTAGATGGCATTAGACCTAACATTTGTTTGCACCCTCGTGAAGGGTATGGCTGCTTCCAATAGGAAGATGTGCGGGGGATCGCCAGGTCTATGGTTGGAGGTATAGTGCCTCGATGATACTCTCCCTCTTGTTAGATTGCAATGGTTATTTAAAGATTTCAGATTGGAAATCGGAAAACAGTAGTCCTTGAACTCTTCTCTCTTCTTTGCACTTTATTTAAATGTTGTACAATGTTAGACTTAGTAACATTGACTTGTTTATTTATGAATATGCATTCATTAATGGATTAAGCAATTGTTATTACTTGTTAAATAGAAAACTTAGTTTCATTTCTTTCTTAAAAAAAATTTCTCTTTGAATTGTTCATTTGTTGATTATGAAATTTATAGTTTTTCATTTTTTTTTTTGCTATAGAAATAGCATGTTACAAGGAATGCCAAGATACACAAAAGGAAGAGCACCAATTTGGAATCTAAGAATCCAAGCAATTCTCAACTGAATAGGCTTAGGGGTGTTAAAGAAAAATATGGATGACTTATCCTCATTAATCCTTCGTCCAGATGCCGCCAAGTAAATATCCAACGTCCTCCTTATATTGATAGCCTCAGTAACTCTAGCTAATCCCATCAAAGCAAGATCATCCGCAAACTGTAAATGAGAGTGGGGGCACTTTGTCACTCCAATTCCAGCCCTGTATCAATCCTTGCCTCACACGAAATTTTATAAGCCTCCTCAAACCCTCAACCATTATAATAAAAAGATAAGGAGAAAGAGGATCCCCTTGTGTAAGACCCGGAGAAGCTCGAAACAACTCAGAGGACTCACCATTAATGATAACAGAAAAAGAAGGGGAGGTAACACAACTCATGATCCATTTGATCCACTCGTTGCCGAATCCAAAAGCAACCAAAACCTTTTGCAAAAAGGTCCAATTGACTCGGTGATAAGCTTTAGCCATGTCAAGCTTGATATACATAGCCTTCTCTTTAGAGGTTTGTCATGCCCCCTGCCATAAGATTTCAACAAATGGTATTAATACCCAAACCTGGGCGATTCGTTGCATGGTATAGGGCTGACTAGGACAGAGGGAAGTTAGGTCCGACCTAGGGCTTAGATGGAATTAATAAAAATCATGGGCTGACTCCCATCTTGAAGCTGGCACCCATTTCTTGGAAGTGTTTTTTTAAATTAAATAAAAATATCTAAGATGGCTGACCCCCTAGATGCAAGCACCTACCTTGGGAAAAGTATTTAAAGATAATTAATAATGATTAAAAAACATATTTTGTAATGTTGTTGGCATATACATATACATATACATATACGTACACACACACACACATATATATATGTATATGTATATGTACATATGTACATATATATATATACATATACATACATATGTATGCACATATGTACATGTGTATATACATATACATATATATGTACATATTGTATATACATATATATGTACATACGTATGTACATGTATATGTATATGTATATGTATATATATATACAATATGTACATACATATGTATGTACATACATATGTATGTACATATATATGTATATGTATGTACACACACACACACACACACACACATATATATATATATGGTTGCGGATCCCTCCCTAGGTACACCACCCCATAAGAATGGTTAAGGACCACATGGGGCCAAGGGGGACAATGTTTCCGCTCTTAAGGACACCCCATTGTAGTCTCCTCTATGAACCCTATATTGATCAATTATTGAAATGAACTAGTGAAGATCCTCAATCATAAGAGGGAGAGGAGGATGACATGATAGAGGGGCACAACGTATTGGCCTCACTAGGTATGCCACCTCATGGAAATGGCTAAGGGTCCCATGAGACCAAGGGGGATAGAGTTTCCACCCTTGGGCCTAGGGTAGGAGATATTTAGGGCACCTTATCATGTCTCCCATCTCAACCCTCGTTATGTTGAACCCCCACGTAGCTGGCTAGATTTGTAATGTGTTATATATATATATATATATATAAGCTTAGAATAGATGTGTCTCATGATCTATATCTACATTATTATCTAACTTTGTTGCAGGTTTCTGATGCCTTGGAAGATCATATGATCATCTATTAATAACTCTTTAGGCAGTCATGATGTGAGGAGTTGTATCTCCTCAATTGTGTCTCATCGACTTAACTAATCCTGCCTCTAATCATTCTAGATCTCTTTGTTAATGATCAATATTGTTAACTAATCACTCCTCTGATCGATCTGATTTATCCTTCCTTAAGATAGCGACACCTTTAATTCCTTGGGCAGTGATAATGTAGAGATAATCTCTTGTTCGAAGGGAGTTGATATGAAATACTTCTTTGACAGCAATTACTTGTCCACTGACTCTGTTTGTCTCTTATAGACATCAATAAAGAGTAATTGCATGTGTTTTGAATGTTATCAGTCTATCTGACATATTTACAAATCAGTACGTCCTTGGCCTTCTTAATGTTGATCACTGCCTTGATCACTGTTTATCATAAGCATAGCTTTGAAAACTTATGCATTTAAGGACTATATGGTGTTGTCAAATGAAGCTAAATTTTAAGCTTTTTATGATGTGCTTACCCTCAAATGGAATGTATTTTAAATAGGAGAAAGTAGTCTAATTTTTATACTTATTTTTATTTAAACAGAAGTTAGACGTGTTGGTTTAATGGATTGAAAATATTTACCCATCATCAATGAAAGTAAAGTTCTGATATCAGTTTCTTATATTGGTCTTGCTTTGTAACTTACAGAGTGGTTGCAGATTATCTTTCACAAGGCTTTCCTTATAAGTTGTCTGCAGATGACGTCTATCTGACTGTTGGCTGTACACAAGGTATTGATTTTGCTATCAAAGTCTTAGGTTGTGAAGGTGCAAACATTCTTCTTCCAAGGCCAGGATTTCCATATTATGACTCAATAATGGCATACGAAGGTATTGAAGTCAGGTACTATGATTTAGTTCCAGAAAGAGATTGGGAAATTGACTTGGGTCAAGTTGAGGCAATAGCTGACAACAACACAGTCGCAATGGTTATTATTAATCCAAGCAACCCATGCGGTGTTGTTTTTAGACGGGATCATTTATGTGAGGTATGTTTGGGCTGGATGCATAATTGGATATTTCCTACTGTTAACTTTTGCATTCCTGTTAAATTAGTTTAAAAAGTTTTCTTTCATTTTTCAAATAATTTGATTTAGAATTTCTGGAAATTACATTCTAAAGCAGACTTGGCTCATAGTCAACCTGATTAATTTTTTTATCATTATGGAAAGTAAGTTGTCTCTATCTTGTTTTCCCCGGAGTCATTATAGTTATGTTAGTCATTGATCAATTAAGAGAATAAGGCCTTATGTATATTTAAGTTTTTTGAGTTAAAATTTCACCTAATGTAATGTTTGAATAATAAGGTGTTCTTTGTGAGGAATTGAAATTGTCTTTCTTGCAGGTTGCAGAGACAGCTAGAAGATTGCATATATTAATTATCTCAGATGAAGTATATGGTCATCTTACTTTTGGTGAGAAGCCATTCACTCCAATGGGATCCTTGGCATCTACTGTACCAGTGCTAAGTCTTGGGAGCATTTCAAAGCGATGGATGGTCCCTGGGTGGCGTGTTGGCTGGCTGGCTACTTGTGATCCTTGTGGTATTCTGAAGAAGACTAAGGTTACTGCTATTTAAGTTTTGGATTTATTATAGACTGATTAGTGAAGTTTTTAGTTAATATGCCATGGATTCCTCAATGATTCTATGTATCTTTAAGATAGATAATGAATGTATTCGTATATTATGTTTCTTGGTACATTTTCCATGCTAGAACCACAATTACAAGATTTGGAGTCAGCATACTGATTTTTGATTCAGACGGGAACTTGGTACATAGACTTGGCAAATTGGAAAAACATTTTTTCAAAAGGATTTAAAGCTTTACTATGCACACTTCACTAAATCAAATTCAAAAGCATAGTAAATAAATTAATTAGAAGTAACCTTGATCACATACACAAGTATACATAAATGAAATGAGTACAAAAGCAGATTTGACCCCAAGGAAACAACCTTTTTAAAGATACAAATATTCTAAAGTATTTAGTGTGTATAAATCTCATAGCTTATGATATCTAGAGCATCAAAAATCAAAATGAAAGTACAACTATGGTTGAGAGAAGATTGCATCACTTGGCCCAATGTCAGTTGCTCTATGGTGGGTCTTGTACTCAGGTTTGAGATAGGTCCTTGATGATGATGACACTGATATTTTGTTTGTGTGAATGGCATCACATATAAGAGATCTTCTTGTGCTCTCTCCTCCACCATGGCTACTGCCTCAATGTAAAGATCAACTTAATCAACCCATGTGTAATGTCCCCTTCTCAGTGGTGAGAAGTTTTGTTGGCCATTAGCATATTTTGCAGACCCGTAGGCTAACTGGAACTAGAAATTAGGGTTTCCAACTTTTGTGGAGGTCTGTGTGAGCCGTTTGATGATTGACTAGTTGGAATTCTACGATTCAGACTGTGGATTCCTTCTGGTTTTCTGAGAGCTTCGCAAAGGTGTGGCATGCATTCAGTTCAAGGAAGTTTTCAGAACTTACTATTTTTAGTAACTTGATGGCAGCCGTTAGGGTTTCTAGGTTTTTCTGGGTTTTCTAAGCTCATCCACAGGGTTTGAAGAGAAAATTTTTTGGAGTTGTTTTCAGGACTTACTATTTTTAGTAAGTGCTATTTCAAGAAGTACTATTTTTAGCAGTTCAGTGTAGAGCTCCAACTTAGTTCAGTCTTGATGGTTTTCAGCACTTCAACTTCTGGCTCAATTTGGCATTAATCAGTTTTTGAATTGAAGGTGATTTATTATATATTAATACCGCATCCTAAGGTTTTAAATTTTTAATTTAATTTTTATGGTGGACGACTTAGGAAGGGGAAAAGTATATTTTTGTTCAAAAGTCTTATTATTTCTCCTAAGTCAGGTGGCACCAAGGATGAAAAGTATTTCATGTTTATAATGTTTTTATGCTGTAACATGTTGACCAAGGAAAAGTTCGACTAGAGGACTTAAGGAGGGGACACCAAGTCTTGGAGTGCCATGAAATGAAATTCAAATGAAAAAAAGAGGATTTGGGCGCCATGTGAATTTGAATTTGAGCCTCTTGAGTCTATAAATATGAGTGCTGGGCTTCTCATTTGTGGTTCATGAAGAAATTATAAGGAAGTGCTGTCAAAATTTGGAATGAAGCTTCGGGGAATGCATACCTCCTAGCTACCGCTTGATTTCTTGCAATACAACAACTAGTCGAGCTTGTGACCTCTCTTCATTCAAAGGAGTGGATTGAAGAACAATGTTGCAGATTTATGTATCAATTTCAGATGTTTGGAGTGTTTTCTGAGCGTTCATGTTGTTGGTTTGTGTGTGTGCTGAAGTAGAAATCTGTTCGTGGGTCTCGGTGTGTTCGCCAAATCATTCTTGGTATTGGCTCTGATTATTTCTACTCCCTAGGCGATGTAGTCTACCAATTTTCAGATCTTGATTTGCACCCTTGAATTTAATAATGCAAATTGAACTTTCTTGCTGGGTCGTACCACTTCATGGCTGCCTCGGGATGCGTGTGAAAGTTTTTGGCGTCTATGTTGCAGGGTTGAGGTTCTAGTCTTGTCGCCTCTGTCATATCTTTCATTTGCTCTGTTCTTGTGTCATTCGGTGGTGTTTTGGGCGAGTTATGAGCATTTCAGTGATTTATGTGGTGGCTGTTTTCTGCGTGTTATGCGTACCGGAAATTACTTATTCAGAATAGGAGTCAGTGGTGTGGTATTTTTCTATGGGTGTGTTTGAGTTTGTTAAGTGTGTTAAGCTTGGAAGTATTCATCTGTAGTGGACAGTATCATCTCTCTATTCTAAGATTCATATCTCATCATTGTAAGGCTGGATAGTAGTACTATCAACCATTTCTGGATTGTGAAGCAAATCTCGCTGAAAAGTGGAAAAGGCTGGATTTGTAATACTGTCCTTCCGCTGCACAAGTGGTAGAGTGATTGTTAATTTCATTCTTGTCCTCCCGCTGGATAAGTTGTTGAGTGATTGCTATTTTCAGTTTCTTGGCTTGTCCTTGGCTGGTTTACCGCGAAGTGATTTTCAGTGTTTTCAATATCTTGCTGTATAAGCCGAAGTGGTTGGCTTGCCGCCCAAGCATATTAATAATTTTCAGTATTTTGCAACTCACAGTCCCCTCAACACTGTATGCTCTCACCTTCCCAGATTGGGCACTTGGTGATCAGAAAGTGGAAGGGTTGCAGTTCTCAAAATTATTATATTTTCATTGCTAACCCTAACGGGTCCTTGTTGTATTGTAAACTGCAAAATTTCAAAAAAAAAATTGTGGGGCTATTACAGTGGTATTAGAGTTGGTTATCCTGCCAGCCTGTGTAGTCAGAGTTCTTCATGAGTGACAGAGACATCAAATATTACAACAGAGAACAGGGAAGGCAACAATATCAGATACCTTCAGTCTGAGTGGAAGAGACTTTTTCGGAGGTATTGAGAAACAGAGAGATAGCAGTTGATTCAATCGATACTGTGGCAGAGAGAACATCAGATTCAAATGGGGCTGCAGAGAGAGCTGAAAAGAAGTTTGATACTATGATGGATATGATATCCTAGTTGTTGGCAAAACTAAATCAGAATATTGGTGAAATTCCTAATCAAAACACTAATGGAAATAATGCCAACACCTCTAATAACTCTGGAGGAAATGGGAATGGAAGTAACTAGAGTAGCAACAATGGTGGAACCCATGTTGGGTTTGTTTTAAGACCTTTGCAACCCGTCTTCCTTCCTAGGGAAGCATCGCCACCCGAAGTTGAGGTTCCAATGGCCGATGAGATAAGAGCTAGCTACATGGAGTATGCCTCTCTTCTAGTGGAGATTCAGAACATTCTTACCCTTGATCAATACATGAACCAGAAGAAGAGAAGGGATGGGAGATATGACAAACGTTATTCTGCTCCGAGAGACTATCAACAAGCTCTTGGAAAGGTGACTCTAGCTCATTTTGATGGGAGCAATAAGTGTTCGGCTAGAGCATGGGTTGGACAACTATTTGTCTTTGAGGCCAATGCCAAAAGAAGATGCCATCAAGTTTGCTACCTTGCACTTGGATGGGGCTGCTCACGAGTGGTGGTATCATGGGTTGGTCACCCTTGGCCATAGGTCAATTAATACCTATAATGAGTTCACCAACAAGCTCATTGAAAGATTTAATACTAAGGATCTTGAGGTGAAATTTCGAGAGCTTGCACAACTCAAACAACAGGGCTCTTTAGACACTTACATAGAGTTTCAAAGCCTTTCAATTATGGTTAGTAGTATTTCTAAGAAGAGGTTAGTGGTCCTATTCATTGAAGGACTTGAAGAACCTTGAAAGGATGGGTTAAAGCCTTTGATCTGCCCACCTTGGCTGAAGCAATTAGGAAATCTAGGAGCATGGAGTTGGCTGCCCCTAAGTCTAAATTTCAGTCCAAGAAGTTTCCTCTTCGGATGGATGATGAGCTCCGCCAAGAGCTCCGAAGGAAGAATTTATGCTACTCATGCAAAGAACCATGGGCCCCGGGTCATAAGTGTCACGGAAAGGGCAATGTACATCAGCTGGAAGCCTATTTTGCTTATGGATCAGATTCTGAAATTTCAGAACAGCAGATTGACATGGAGGAGTGTGAGTATGAAGAGGTTTTAGAAGGGCTTGAAAGTGATCAAGATAATGGGGGTATAGTTGCCCAACTTTCAAGCTTTTATAAGAATGAATCATTTAGAGTTCGAGGAGTTTTGGGAGAACATCGACTTGTTGCTCTAATTGACACGGGAGCAATTTACAACTTCATTGATGCTAGAATTGTTGCAAAGAGAGGCCTTGTCACTGATGAAGTTGAAGACTTCAAGGTCATGGTGGCTGATGGGTCAACCATTTGTTGTAAACAGAGGGTTTCCAATATGTCTATGAGGTTGGGTGTAATGTCCCCTCCTCGATGATGTGCTTTCAGTGGTCCTTTCATTGGTCCATTGGCCTATTCCTGAGACCCATAGGCTATGTGGAATGAAGAATTAGGGTTTCAAACGTTGGTGAAGCGAGAACTTACTATTTTTAGTAAGTTAGGGGATGGCTGTTTGGATTTTATTGTCTTACTGAGCTTTCCATGCTCTATCACTGGGTGCGAAGATCATGCTTTTCGGAGTAGTAATTCATGGCTTACTATTTTTAGTAAGTGGCAGTATGGAGCATTTCTATTTTTGGCAGTGGATAGGGTCCTGATCCTGCAGCAGTTCTATGGTCTTCTTTACTCCGCTTCATCTTGGTTTTTGTTAATGATTAGTATGGGAGTCATAAGTAATATAATTAAATATTATTTCCTTGTCAAAGGTTTAATATTTAAATATTTGCATTTACTGATTAAATGTATTGAGGATGACTTAGGGAAAAATAATTAATTGATATCCATGTGTTACTTTCCTAAGTCAGAAGGCGTATTTGTTGGTGGAAATTTTGGAGGATAAAACATCTCTTGTTTAATGTTTTTATATTGCAAAAAAATGCCACCATAAGGCAAAAGTTCGAACTTGCCTAGGAAGAGGGAAGTGGGCACCATGTTGGAGGACTTGAAACGAAATGAAAGGGAATTTGAATTGAATTGGGTGCCATTTTGCATTTGAATTTGGGGGAGCTTGGAGTTATATATATGAGCCTTGGGCTCTCATTTTGGGCATCTTGAAAAATTGCATCGTTATGCTGCCGGCGTGATGTCCCCTTCTTAATATCACCCTAAAACATAAATAAAGCAATAATTTTAGGATCTAGGAATAGGAGCTCATCCTTTATACAAAATTGGTCTTTTCCCATATTATCCAACCATAGCTAATACTATGCATACCTATCAATCATCTACTTATGCCAATAATGAAATGTTAAAATATTTTCAATTAAGATGAATAGATCATTAAACTGTTGTAGGATTTACTTCCCATAGATTGCATGAGATTTCTCATCCCCATTCTGCTAAACCTTACAAGATGGAAGATTTACTGTGCCAAGGGCGCATGACACAGTCTACATGCGGCTCCCTCAAGGTTTTCTACCTGTCTTGGGACATTTTCGCCATGTGACCGATTTACTCTACCTTTCCCCCACACACTCCCTATCTTTGCAAGTATTAGAGAAAGACGAAGAATCGGACCACTGCAATCTATGGGTTAAGAATTAAATTTGATATGGCATTATTCGAATTACATTGTCAATTATTTACTTAGTCCCTAATTATCTGTTATGTGAATTGTCAACATTTTATTGTTATCATTACAGTAGTAAATTTGATCACTAGAGAGTGCATTGCTTAATTAATATTGATTTATATTGCTGATGAAATATAAGCATTATGTTAAATAGTGATTGAATGTTAAATTACTTGGCTGATGAGTTATCAGCATTGTTTACTTAAATATGTATAGTATTTATTTCATTACTGGATCATTTGTAGTATTTATTTCATTACCTATATTAATAATCACCATTTGTAGTACTGAATTATTTGTAGCATTCATTTTATTTTATTATCTAAAGAATTATGTTTAACATCTTTAATCATTATGTTTATGCATGTTTAATCCCTTGATGATTTATTAATATATTACTGGATCATGAGTTATTCTGAAAATTAACAATAACCATGTTAGATTTACTTACCTTTTTGCAGGCCGACTGCTGTTTGAATACCCTCTTATCCTCCTTGCAGCAGTTCGTACTCCTTCCTAAGTATCTCCTTCCCTTTTGCTGCCTATTCGTATTTCTCCCTTTATTATTTTACTGCAGGCAAGTCCGACATTCCTTTCCCCTAATTCTCCTTACTTCCTTCTTATCTTCCCTGATTTCTTTCTTATGTTCTTTCGTGGCTTTATTTCTTTTTCCCCTCCTTTCGTGTGCAACCCAGGTCTTATACTAATGGGTCTGATGCCCCTTGGGGAGAGACGTGGCTTTAATAAAGGTCACGTCCCTCTCTTGCATTATAATTAAGATCCGATACTTTTGGTATTTAATATTATTTGTTATGTTATTATCTCTTTGTTGATTTAACATAGGAACATCATTATTATTTATTTTATTATTATTATTATTATTATTATTATTATTATTATTATTATTATTTTTTAATTGGTGTAGCAAATAATAGATCAATTTAAATGTATTAGGATAATCAAATTAATAATTCATCAATATAATAAATCAAAATAATACACCAAAATATAATACATCAATATAAAGGTACACAAAAGATTTATGGATTAGAATTTAAACCATTGTATTCACAAATTATGATTTCTATTACATTTGGCTTTATTATACATAGATTAGGCATGGTTCATGACAGCCGGATTGGTATATGAACTTTGAAGCTTCGGAGTGCGGCTCCCTAGTGTTTCTAGTTGTTTACCCTCTGGGTGAACAGTTTAGAACATACAGATAGAACACTCAATGCATAATAATAATGCCATAGTTATCAGATAAAACATAAGAAATGCTATTCCATTCATAATCATGTGTGTTCGTACAAGTTACATTCCAAGGTATATAAAGGTACTGAGGGGGTGCGAGTGCCAACCATCGCACCCGTAACTACCATCCCTCGGTTATCGAAGTAACAAAGACAAATACAACTTAATTAACTAGTTTTATTCTCGTACAATATTGCCGCCAACATCATCCCCCCCCAAAAAGAAAGGTTGTCTCCAGATGAGTTACAACAAAATGGGGAATACATTGCTACTATAGAACCCAAAATCAAAAACTAAGGGGGTGTCCCTAATGAAGAAGACGCCAGTGGTGGTGTAGTGGTGGAAGCCAAGCGCCCACGTAGCTTGTACACCTGCTCAGTCCTCCTCTTCAAATCTCGTTCTGCCACCATCTGCCTCTCCATTGCAGTCTTCACCATATAGGCTGCCTCCAACACCTCCTTATCCTTCTTGTCCACACTCTCTAGTGCATTGACCAATCGAGTCTCTAACCGAGCTCTGGATGCCCTTTCCTCTTCCAACTGCATAACCAAGGTAGACTTATCTGCTACTAGAATGTCCATTGCTGTCTGAGTTTGTGCCACGGTAGCCTCAACCTTTTGAAACTTGACAGTCAGCTCCTCCCGAGCCGTCATTGCTGCTACGCGCAAGGCCTCAGCTGTGGATGCCATATGCTGTGTCCTCCAGAGCTCAAGATAGCCTTCACGGAAGGCCTGCTCCACCTCTCTCAACAAGGACTGCATCCAGGTCTCGCCAACCCCCTCAGTGAGGCGCCAAGCCTCTAACATCCCCAGGTTCTCCATCTCAGGCCACTCGACAGACTCAAAACACCTCCCAAACTCTTCTCTGCATCCGGTGCAGGCAAAGGTCAACAACCTCTCCATCCCCTCGACCATGGCGGCATCCTGCTGGAGTCTCGCAGATGTCACAAGTCGTTGTGCTCCTAGAGTCATCTCTGCAATGAACTACTCAAACTCTCCGGCACCCTGCTGCACTTCCACAGGCACCCCCTCCTCTCTGTAAGGACTGGTTACTACATTCGTCGGGGGCGACGCAGCCCTCTGAAGCACCCTACTACTCGGAGAACTCCCTTCCTCAAGATCAATGATATCCAAGGAATGCATCTCCCTGCCTGGAGATAGAGTGGCCTCCCCTACAAGTGCCACTGGTGTGAGCTGGTAACGGCTCAACCAAGCATTGAGGTCATCATGGAGAGCCCCTACTTCCATCATTACCTCCTGCATATAACCTGGCACACCCGGCACATCCTGCTCCATGGAAGCCCCTGCACTCGCCAAGATACCTGGCCCATCCTGCTGAACTGAGGCCACTCCAGAGTCGATCCCTGCTGTGGGCTCGACGCTCGGTGGTGTCATAGCTGTCGTCACCCGAGGCTGCCCAAAGCTAGGTACTGGCACTGTGGTGACTACGCTGACTGTCCCGAATGACCGTGGCACCGCCAACTGACAAGACTTTGGTAAGCGTGCTGGTGTAAACTGGACTAGAGCTTGGTGCGATGCTAGAACAGTACTAGCTGGTGCGGACCCTTCCGTGCCTGCCGATTCCATTACCTCCTTTTCAGGCAACTGGTCACCCCCTCTCCCTGCCAACCGAAAACTCCCTCCGCTCACCTGGGAGGTGTCAGCGGATTCCTCCCTGCCGCTATCAGTATCCTCCTCTGCGTGAGACTCTTCTGTGTCGAACTCCGTTTTTGACATGGCGAGCTTCTTCCTTTTAGTGCCCAGTGCCTTCGCGCCATGTGCCAAGACATCCAAGTGTGACCAGTAGAATATAGGCGGCTGGTCCGATGCAACACGACCTTGTGGCTCCAATGGCTGTGAGCCTGGGGTGATCTGCGTGTAGACTGCATCGAGAAATAACCCAATGGTGTGATGTGGCATGTAAAATTTCTTGTACTGGAGTGTCATGAATTCGTCCATCCTATCCGCCAGCAGTGATGCCCAATCATACACCACTCCATTGTGTAGCCCATTGATCAACACTATTTGTGTGATAGCTATGTCAGATGCGCGGCTGGCACCTGTAAGGCGACTCTTTACTACGGACAACAAGCATCGCCATACTCCCTTAGCCAAAAATGTTTTCTTGACCCCCCTACTCTTATCGACACTTTTGAGGCTATCTTTTTCGGCTTGTGTGACGTTATCCCGCAACATCAACTGTAGCAAGGTGGCACGGTTTTCTGGAGTGATTTTCTGTGAAGTATCGATTTTTTTCCCTTTCAACCCAGGTATGCCAAACACCTTGCTGAAATCGCTTGCCGTGAAAGAAATAGTTATCCGCTGGTGGTGATAATCAAATACAGGCTGGTGGCGGTGTCTATCATAGCTACCAATCATGGCATGCAAAACCACCTGAAAATATTTTATGTAGAAAACTGGCATTTGGACAACCCAATGTACCTGTGCCTGGCGAAGATTTTTCTTTATTGGGTCGTCGTGAGGTGTCTTTGCCCACCAATTCCTGCAGTCTATTCCATTAAGACCCTCAAACACAATATTGTCCGTTGTTACCTCTTCCTTGTCCTTTGTCGACTGGGTTTTTGGACGATGCGTCCTGCTTTTCTGAGTGCTGCTCATCCTGAGGCTGCCTGCAATACGCACACCAGATGGCAAAACTTGCTTGCTTGTGTCTGCACTTGATTTTGAAGTTCTTCGCCCTCCCTGTAACTTGTCTTCTAACGGCTGCAACCATTTTCTCCAATCCGCCTTATTCCTGTTTGTGTCCATTGATTCCCGATTAATTCTCTTAATCTGCTTTTATAGAGTTTTTAGCCTTCTTGCAGCTGCCACTTTCTCCTTCCAATTGCCAGCGTTTCTCTCGCCGTACTGTGTATGGCTGATGGTGTCCGTGGTATGTGGTACGGTGTACGGCTTGCGGGTGTGTGGTGTATGGCGTGCAATCTCCTTCCTCTATTTTTCCCTTACGGTTGGCAGGGTCTTGCAATCTCCTTCCCCGCGATTTTTCCCTTGTGTTTTTTTTGTCTCCTTTTGGGCACCGTGGGTATATAACGTGCGGGGTATTTGCCCCACCGCACTGTGGCCATGCGCGCTCCAGCCGCACGGTGGCCACGAGGTGCTATTGCATGGTGGTCACGCGGGCTCCACCGCATGGTGGCCATGCGGTGCCACCACACGGTGGTCATGCGATGCCACCGCACGGTGGTCACAAGGTGCCACCGCACGGTGGGCACGCGGGCTCCACCGCACGGTGGATGTGTGGCCCCACCCTACGGCGAGTGCCACCGTACGATCACTTGTTTTTTTTTCCCCCGGGCCGTACGACCGTATGCTTTTTAAAAAATGACTTTCTTTGTGAGGAGGATTTGGGATCATTCGCCCGTCTCTGTTCGTGGTATTGTTTTAATTTCGACCCATTGATGGCGTCTTGCATCTCCTTCCCGTCGAGCCTCCACAACTTAATCGCCCCGTTGGCATTGACCTCGCGTACCTTGAAGGGGCCTAGCCATCGTACTTTAAATTTTCCGGGTTTGATTTCATTCCTCCCATTGAATTTTAACACTAATTGCCTCGTAGTAAACTTCATTCGCCTAAGATGCTTGTCGTGCCAGACTTTCCGTATTTGCTGGGCTGCCTCTGTGGCCCATTGTGCCATCATTCTTTTTCGTCCAGCTTGCTCAAGGCATACAACCGCTCTCAGAGACTCTCCATGTCGCCTAGTCTGTTGTCAATGGCGATCTGAAGACTCGGCACCATGAACTCCACTGGCACCACCGCTTCTTGCCCATACATTAACTGGAAGGGGATCTGTCCTATGGTGACCTTATATGTCGTTCGGTATGCCCACAGTACCGACGGTAAGCGTTCCTCCCAATCTTCCTTCTCCACTCCGCAAGACTTGTAAATCACAGAGACGATTATTTTGTTTGTCGCCTCGTCTTGCCCGTTCGCCCAAGGATAGTAGGGGCTTGATAAGGAGTGAAATATCTTGAACTCGGTCATGAACAACCGGATTATATGATTGACAAAATGTCCTCCCCGGTCACTCGTCAATTGGATTGGAATCCCGTACCGTGTAATGATTTGCTCATAGATAAACCTTGCCAAACTGACGGCCGAATTGTCTGGCAGAGTTCGTGCCTCGACCCACTTGGTCAAGTATTCTATGGTCACCACGATGTATTTGCACCGTCGGGCTCGACTTGCCTTCAAAGGTCCGATGAAATCCAGCCCACATCGTTCAAACAGTTCTTGTGCATTGGACAGGTTGAGGGGCATAAAATCCCTCTTCAGCGGCCTCCCCGCCCGTTGGCACGTGTCACAACTCGTCACCCACTCTCGGGTGTCATTGTGCAGTGTCGGCCACCATAGCCCTGCCAATAGAACTTTCCTGGCCGTGGTGTCGGGCCCCATGTGCCCTCCTGTCAGACCTTCATGTGCTTTCCGTAAAACACCTTGAATTTCTTCCTCCAGGACACATCGCCGTAGGACCTGGTCAGGTCCCATTTTAGACAAAAGGCCATTAATGAGTTGAAACCTCTTACTCCTTAGTACGAGCTTCCTTCGCTCCCCTGGTGGCATCTCTCTAGGGAATTGTGATGTTGACAGATATTCCCCGATGCTTGTGTACCAGGTAGGAAGAACGGCAATGCGGAATAAGTGGGCGTCCGAAAAGTCTTCATTTACTCTTTCCGCCGGTTCCCCTGACTTGATTCTAGATAGCTGGTTGGCTATCACATGGCTTTTCCCAGGTTGTACAATAATGTTGAATGTAAACTCTTGTAGCTGTAGCAACCATCGACTGATTCGCCCCTGAATGATTGGCTTATTCATGAGGTACATTAACGCCTGGTGGTCCACATAGAATGTGAATGGTGTCATGTCCCCTAAATAAATGGATTCACAAATGTTAAAAAATATTAATTATTTTATATTAACCTTCCCATTCATTAATATTACATGTATTATTGTTAAAAGGCATGTTCTTTAACACCACAAATAGTCTTAACTATTACGGGATTTTTAACCAACTTGGTGTTAATAAAAGAATGGGCGTCAGAGATGGAAGTATGGGTGGAAAGAAGAATGGAAAATAAAATATGATTTGCCTTTAGTATGAAATACACATTGGAATGATACGTAGGCCTTTCGCTAGTAATCTCTGGCCTATTGGATGCAATCGAAGAAGCTTGGAATGAGTCTTTCAGAATCGCAGGTGTGTGCAGATTCCCAAAACCGCGTGAAAACTGCAAAGCCTTCGGGCATTTTCTACCTTTTCGAGCACCACCAGTCGCTAAGTGTAAACTGCGGATTCCATTTCCCGTGCCTTGTAACCTGCGAAGGTGTTTAGTAGGCGTATAACCCACTCTCCGTGCCTCGCAAACTGGGAGGTGTCCAGCAAGGGCACGACGCCATATAAGGAGGTCGGGATTTCGCAGAAGGAACATCATCAGAGCCGACGCGAAACGTGAAGGTTTTGCACTTCCAGGTTACCATGATGAAAGTAACGCCCAGTCACATGCTTACCTTACAATTGATAGTGCAGTGGTATTGATCATGTGGCAGAATTGATGCGGGAGAACTATTGGTGGTTTCCAGCAAATGTCATTGGTGAGTGAATGAACTATCATGGCTAAATGAAGACCTTCTACAAATATTCTGTAGTACAAGAACAACAACATTCACTGCGAATTCATCAGGTGCACCAAAAGAAATTCTTAACTTATTCTTTGACAGAACGTTTCATCATTTGTTATCAACTGCATTGAATAAAAATGTTTCAATTCCTGTTAGCAAATATTGTGTTAATCAGCAATTGAGACTTTGTGTAGTAAGACAATAAAACTGTTTAAAGTATTCCAATGATCCACCTGCTGAGTTGAACTTTATGCGTATGTGTATTCTAAGTCTTACTGTAAACCAATCATAGCTTAGGAATTTTACAGTGGCATTAGAGCTCTTGAATCCTGCCAGCCTATAGGGTGATTGGAAATTCATGAAAACTTAATACACAGTTGAGTATGCACCAGGAAAATTATAATTTCCGAAGTACTAGGGCCCATCAAAACAGATTTCAAAACTCTCCTTTAGCACATAGTAGTTCATCTATTCCGTTTGAAATTGAGGATAGTCACACCGAAACTGACGAGGAATTTATTTTTGAAACCAACATGGGAGAACCGGATAACAATAGGGAACTATTGGCTGCATTAATCAGAAGTTAGCAAGATATGCAAGATAATGTTAACAGAATGTCCAACTTGATGACCCAATTTATGACTAATAATATAAATCAGCACCAAAATAATGGAAGACAAAATAATCAGCATCAAAATAATGGGGGAAACAATGGGGGTAGAGATGAACAGTCTGTCAACAATCAGCCAGAAAGAACAGGAACATCTAGACCTTTTATGCCTACATTTACTGCTAGAAACCAGCATCCTGAAAATGAACCTACTATAAGAGAAATATAGGAAGAAATACATCAGGATTGGTCAGGTTTTGGAGAAGAATTCAGATCAACAATGACTTTTAGAGAATATTTAGATGTCAGAATGAAACATAGGCCAAGAGGACAGCGAGGAAACAACAGTGAATTGCAATGGAAAATTGGGAAAATGTCCAATCCTTATTTTGATGGAACAGGTAAAACAACTGCTCGGGCATGGGTGCAAAAATTAGACACATACTTCCAATTAAATCCTATGTTGGAAGATGAGGCAATTAAATATGCTGCTTTACATCTTGAAGGTGTAGCACATGAATGATGGCATCATGGGCAAGTAACCTTGGGTCATAATTTGATAGGTACTTATGTTGAGTTCATTGAGAAACTTATTAACAGGTTTGATTCTAAAGATCCTGAATTACATCTTAAAGATTTGACTCAGCTTAAGCAAATTGGAACTGTTGAACAATATATTTATGAATTTGAAAGATTGGCAGTTTTAGTTACCGAAATTTCAGAAAGACACAAGATTGTAATATTTATAGATGGATTGTCTGATTCCCTCAAAGGTTGGGTTAAGTCCTTAAACCCTCTTACCTTACAAACAATTGTCAAAAGAGAAAGAGAATTAGAACCATCTACAAAAGGAAATCTTTTTAATAAAGGTCCACCACCTAAACCAGAAAAAGACAAACAACCTTTCAATAAAGATAATTTCCCTAAAAACAGGTTAGATAAAGAAGAAAGGGAAGAACTCAGAAGGAAAAAACTATGTTTCAGTTGTAGAGAAGCATGGCAGCCTGGACACAGATATTTAGGGAAGGGGAAAATTCATTATATTGAGGTTATGTCTGACAGTGAGGATGAAGAGAATGTTGATCCTAACAAGGAGGAGTAATAGCATTTATGACAGGAACTCCACGTTATAATATTTTCAGAGTTAGAGGAGTTTTGAATGGACAGCGTGTGATTGTTATTCTTGATAGTGGTTCTATTCATAATTTTATAGATGCAGCACTTGTGGAAAGATGTGGTTTGCAGACTGAAAAACATGAGGGATTTGATGTTAGAGTAGCACGTGGAACTAATTTATCTAGTACTCATAAAGTCCCTAAATTGAATATTACTATTGGCAATTACACTGTTATTGATGATTTTTATGTGATTGATTTGGCTGACACTAATGTTGTCTTGGGTATACAGTGGATGGAAACATTAGATGAATATACACAAAGTTTTAAAAGATTGGAATTTTCTTTTAAAATTGATGATAAGAAGGTAGTCCTTCGTGGTATGTCTAACAGTGGTCCCAGGATCGTTAGTGCTAAAAGAATGGAGGCTATTTTCAGACATGGAGATGTGGCATGGTCAGCACAATGTTTAATCTCCAACAAGGTATCAGGCTTTGAATCTAAATCTTATCAAGATGATTTGTTAAAAGTATTAGATTCACATCATTTGGTTTTTAGTGATATCCCTCCAGGAGTTCCACCTGATAGAGGATCGAACATACTATTGAATTAGAAGAAGGTGCTAAACTAGTTATCACAACTCCTTATAGGCACCCTAAAACATTCAGGGATGAAATAGAAAAGGCAATTAAGGAATTATTGGATATGGGGCATATCAAACCTAGTTCTAGTCCTTTTGCATCATCTGTAGTGTTGGTAAAAAAGAAGGATGGAACTCTTCGTATGTGTATTGATTACATAGCACTTAACAAGAAAACAATCAAAAACAGGTATCCAATTCCTCGAATTGATGAATTGTTAGATGAATTGCATGGTGCTGTTTATTTTTCTAAAATTGATTTGAGATCAGGATATCATCAAATTAAGTTAAGAGATCAAGATATTCATAAAATTGCTTTTCGCTGTCATTATGGTCATTATGAATTCCTGGTTATACCGTTTGGTCTAACAAATGCTTCGGCAACATTTCAGTCCTGTATGAATCATATCTTTAACAAACAGTTAAGGAAATTTTTGCTAGATTTCTTTGATGATATATTGATTTATAGCAAAACTTGGGAAGAGCATTTGAAACATATTGATATAGTTCTTGGTATTATGGAATGTCAATCATTGTATGCAAAGGCTTCTAAATGTGAATTTGGAATGATTGAAATTTTGTATTGAGGGCATATGATCAGTGCAACAGGGGTACAGGTTCATCAAGAAAAGATAAGAGCCATTTTGGATTGGCCACCACCACGGAATCTTACAGAATTAAGGGGATTCCTCGGATTATGCAGTTATTACAAAAGGTTTGTCAGAGGTTTTTCACAGCTAGGGGCACCGTTGACAGATCTTACCAAAAAGGGGGCATTCCATTGGACGAAGGAGGCACAACAAGCTTTTGAGAAACTGAAAGAGGTAATGAGCTCTTGTCCAGTACTTGCACTCCTAGATTTTAATGAGTTTTTTGTCTTGGAATGTGATGCATCTGGTGAAGGAATAGGAGCAGTTTTAATGCAAAATAAACATCCTATAGCATATGAAAGAAGGAAACTTAATAATCTAGAGAGATTGTATTCTATCTATGACAAAGAAATGTTGGCAATCATGCATGCATTGGCAAAATTTAGGCAATATTTGGTTGGTGGCAAATTTGTAGTCAAAACTGACCATAACAGTTTCAAATATTTCTTGGGGCAGAAAGACTTGAATGACAGGCAGCAAAAATGGATGAGTAAGATCCAAGCTTATGATTTCGAAATTGAATATGTAAAAGGTAAAAACAATGTTGTTGCAAATGGACTATCTAGAAGGCCTGAAATAAATGCATTATTTGTAATAACAGCTGATTGGAAATCTTTATTGCTGGTGGAATATTCTAAGGATTCTTTTGCTTGTGATATGCTAGATGGTAATACAAAAGATGATAAATATAAGGTTGTAAATGATGTTATCTATTACAAAGACATAATTTATGTGATTCCAAGATCGAAGTTGAAAGAGAAAATCCTCCAATTAGTGCATGATGTCCCTTTAGCAGGGCATCCCGGCTACTTCAAAACTTACCAACAGATAAGAGAAAGATTCACCTGGAAAGGACTAAAGAATGATTTCCTTCGCTATGTCAAAGAATGCATCACTTGTCAACAAAATAAAGTAGAGCATACTTATTCTGCCGGTCTTTTGCAACCTTTGCCTATACTGGAACAGAAATGGGAAAGTATATCTATGGATTTCATTACAAGCTTACCACAATCTCAAGGTAAAGATTGTACTTTTGTTGTGGTTGATAGATTAACTAAATTTGCACATTTCTTATCTATCACTACAGAATTCACAGCTGTTCAGCTCGCAGAACTATTCTTTCGAGAGGTGTTTCGTTGACATGGTTTACCAAAAAATATCATCAGTGACCGAGATAGTAGATTTTTGAGTATATTGTGGGGGGAACTTTTTAGATTGACAGGTACCAAGTTAAATCACAGCACGAGTTATCACCCACAAACCAATGGACAGACAAAAATAGTAAACAAGTGGATTGAAGGATACCTTCGCAATTATGTGTCTGGTCATCAGAAAGCATGGGTCCGTTGGCTATATTTGGGTGAATACTGCTATAACACTACATATCACATATCTATCGGTATGACTCCTTTAAAAGCATTATATGGGTATGATGCACTATCTTTCATTGACCTTGCTTTCGATTAGAGTAATGTACCCAAATCTCGTGATATACTCCAAGAATGCCAAGATATAATGAAAGCACTTAAGGAAAATTTGCAATGTGCACAGAATTAACAGAAAATGTATGCTGATAAAAAGTGTGTTGAGTGTCACTTTGAGATAGGAGATTTGGTGTATCTCAGACTACAACCCTATAGGCAGTCATCTCTCAAGCGTAGTGGGGCTGAGAAATTGAAGCCTCGGTTTTATGGGCCATACCATGTGATTGGAAAGGTTGGTGCAGTGGCATATGAATTAGAGTTACCAGCCGAAAGCAGAATACATAATGTGTTCCACATATCTTGTCTCAAAAGAGCTTTGGGTCAACAAGTGAAAGTTTCAGAAAATCTACCACCACTGGATGAGGAAGGAAAATTAGCAATGATACCTGAAGTGATTTTGAAGACCCGCGACAGGCATTTGTGGAATAGGACAATCAGGCAATATCTCATTAAATGGCAAAATTTACCATTAGATGATGCTACTTGGGAAAATGAGCAGGTTCTTCAACATCCGGAGTTGCAGTTGCTTGTGGGCAAGCAACGTTTGGGTAGGGGCGACTGTCATGTCCCCTAAGAAAATGATTGACGAATGTTAAAAAATATTAATTATTTTATATCAACCTTCCCATTCATTAATATAAATAATTAATATTACATGTATTATTGTTAAAAGGCACGTTCTTTAACACCGCAAATAGTCTTAAGTATTACGGGATTTTTAACCAACTTGGTGTTAATAAAAGAATGGGCATCAGAGATGGAAGTATGGGTGGAAAGAAGAATGGAAAATAAAATATGATTTGCCTTTAGTGTGAAATACACATTGGAATGATACATATGCCTTTCGCCAGTAATCTCTGGCCTATTGGATGCAATCGAAGAAGCTTGGAATGAGTCTTTCAGAATCGTGGGCGTGTGCAGATTCCCAAAACCGCGTGAAAACTGCAAAGCCTTCGGGTGTTTTCTACCTTCCGTGCACCATTAGTCGCTAAGTGTAAACTGCAGATTCCATTCCCCGTGCCCCGTAACCTGCGAAGGTGTTTAGCAGGCGTATAACCCACTCTCTGTGCCCCGCAAACTAGGAGGTGTCTAGCAAGGTCGCGACGCCATATAAGGTCGGGATTTCGCAGAAGGAACATCATCAGAGCCGACGCGAAACGTGAAGGTTTTGCACTTCCAGGTTACCATGATGAAAGTAACGCCCAGTCACATGCTTACCTCACAATGGATAGTGCAGTGGTATTGATCATGCCGCAGAATTGATGCGGGAGAACTATTGGTGGTTTCCAACAAATGTCATCGGTGAGTGAATGAACTATCGTGGCTAAATGAAGACCCTCTACAAATATTCTGCAGTACAAGAACAACAGCATTCACTGCGAATTCATCAGGTGCACCAAAAGAAATTCTTAACTTATTCTTTGACAGAACGTTTCATCATTTGTTATCAACTGCATTGAATAAAAATGGTACAATTCCTGTTAGCAAATATTGTGTTAATCAGCAATTGAGACTTTGTGTAGTAGACAATAAAACTGTTTAAAGTATTCCAATGATCCACCTGTTGAGTTGAACTTTATGCGTATTTGTATTCTAAGTCTTACTGCAAACCAATCATAGCTCAGGAATTTTACAAACGGCGTAGCCAGTAAGTAATGTCTAAACTTCTAGATGGAGTACACCATCCCTAGGGCTTCCCTCTCTGTCGTACTATAGTTTTTTTCCGCCTTTCATAGGAGTCTGCTCGCGAAGTATACTGGGTGATCTAGCCCGTGATCGCCAACCTGTGCCAGTGTGGCCCCTATGGCAAAATTTGACGCGTCGACGTGTACATGGAACTCTTTGTCCCAATTCGGATATGTCAGGATTGGCGCACCTACCAACCGTGACTTCAGTTCTTGGAAGGCTTCTTCCTGAGCCGTCCCCCATGCGTATCGTTCACCTCTCCTCGTTAGCTTGTCTAGAGGGCAGGATACTTGAGCAAAATTTTTGATAAACCGCCTGTAATACCCTGTTTCCTAGTAAGGATTTGACTCCTGTGACATTTGCTGGTGCCTCCATTTCTACTATGACCTGAACCTTGTCCGGGTCAGTCTTGAGTCGAGCCTTACACACTATGTCCTAACAACTTCCCTTGATGCACCATGAATCTGCATTTTTTGGGATTGAGTGCTAGGCGGGCTCGCCTGCATCTCTCCATGCATTTGCCAAGTGCGGCCAGATGTGCATCCTGGTTACTGTAGATGGACTAGTCGTCAAGGAACGCCTTGAAGTTTCCTACTGACATCTTGTCAAATATGAAGGATTATCCGCTAGAATGTCACTGGCGCGTTGTATAACCCGAACGACATTCGGTTATATGCGTACATGCCATCTTCCACTACGAAGGTCGTTTTTAATTTGTCCTCTTCGACAATGGATATCTGGTTATACCCAGAAAATCCATCCATAAATGAATAAATTTCATGACCGGCCACTTCCTCCAAGATGCTATCGGTAAATGGTATTGGAAATGGGTCCTTTATGGTGACCGCGTTAAGGCATCTGAAATCCACGCAGATTCGGATTTGGTTTGCCTCCTTTTTAAGGGATATCACTATGGGCGACACCCACTCGCTGGTCTGCACTTTAAAAATAATCTGACTTCGAGCATATGCTCGATTTCATCATTCACTCTCGCAACATAGTTTTTATTCATTTTCTACGGCCTCTTCCCTACATGTACGACCCTAGGTACGAGTGAAATTTGGTGTACGCACAGTTCTGGCGGCACCCCTTTGAGGTCCTTGTACGTCCAGGCGAATACATCCTTGTATTCCATGAATATTTTAAATGCGGCGGCTTTCAGGACTGGATTCCAGTCGTCGCCAACCAAGATGTTCCTTGACTCTACTTCCATGCCGAGGTTTGTAGGTTTTACGGACTCTTCGTACCGGATTGGTTTTGTCATGTCAAACCTATGTGCTGGTGCCTCGTTGATAGGAGCATCCCCTTCCGTGTATTCCCCGTACGCTGGGGGAAATTCAATTTTGTCCGGCTCCTTGTCAACTTGCAACATGTTGCACCCATATAACAGCTTGTAGTGTTTCATTTGCCAGTGGAAGAGCCCATTAAGGGAATTCCCAGGACGCCTTCCTCATCTGGTTCCCTGTCGTACTTTCCTTCGTCAACTCCGCCCTCGTCATCCGATTCCGATTTTGACGCGAGTTCTTCACTCACGAGTTGTGTTTTCAGGTCGATAATAAATTTTTACTCGGCTTTCTCCATGGACAATGTGTTACGCTTCTAGTTTTGATTCGCTCTGGTCGCCACCAACAACCCTCTGCCAAGAATGGCGTCGTATCCTTTTTTCGTGAGCGAAATCACCACGAAGTCGAGGACAAATGGTTGTGTCCCAATGGTCACTTGTTGCGCCATGAGCGTTCCAAGAGGTTTGATACCATGTTGATCCGCTCCCAGTAAGTTGAAGGTTGACGGCCACAGTGTCGGCTTGCCAAGCTTCTTCCATGTTTCTTCCGATAGCACATTCACTCCCGACCTGCCGTCGACAATGGTGCTAGTCAAAATGGTGCCAAGTATTCCCATTTCTACCACTGCCGGGTGCCGACCACTGTGTATGTCAGGATCAATGGGTCTGTTGGTGTTCCGCTAGGAACATCCGTATTCCGGGTCACCCGACTCTGTGGAGTTACTTGGAGGAGTGTTGTACGTAATTGCGGCATCATTTCCAAGAGGTCCTTCATCTTCACAGGTACTTCAATCTGCAACATTTGATTCAGGATATTTTCCTTAGCCTCAAAGCGGGAAGTACTTGCCGCTTCCTGAGTGTTCCCTTGTGCCAACATTTCCTTCGCCACTTCAGCCTTCACCTCCAGCGCCTGCTGCTTCTTCGTGCGAGGGTCCAGGTATGTGACCTTCTTTGCCTATGACCATGTGATTGCCAATACCCGTTCCTTCGTCCTGTCAATGTTGAGTAGGTTCACTCTAGACTTTGGGGAAGTTCCATCATCGTGGTCTCTAGGCCCACACCATTTGCATAGTTTTTGTGGAGTTTCTTCTGACGTGCATTCCCTGGCAAAGTGGCCCCATTGATTGTAGGCTTGGCACTGGATCATTGGTCATCCCTTCGCATCATATTGGATCCAACTCCTATTATTATTGTTATTATTGGTCTTCCCCCCTCGCCGGTTGTTCCGGTATCCGCCAGATGATGCATTATACCTTCCAAGGTATATAAAGGTACCAAGGGGGTGCGAGTGCCAACCGTCGCACCCGTAACTACCATCCCTCGGTTACCGAACTAACAATGACAAATACAAGTTAATTAACTAGTTTTATTCTCGTACAATATTGCCGCCAACACCAGTTTCGTATTTGAGATATAGTACCTAGCTGTGTGATGTATTCTATGACATTTTCAGTGTTTTTGGAGTTTGGAGTGATTTCTGGAGTTGCTGGTTTCCCTGTGGCTGATGCAAGTTTTTGATCATACCTCTCTGCCTGAGCGACTGATCATACTGGGTACTGGCTTAATCCTCCTTCTTGTTGTTGGCGATACATCTTGTAAGTTTGTAGCACCTTTCTCTGAGTTTTTAATTTAATAATGCAAATCGAAATATCCTAGCTAGGCATGGGTTTTGGAGAGTGCATTGGGACGTGTGTCGGGTAGTTTGAAGTGTTTTTGTAGCTCCCTTTTGGATTGTCTAGTTGCTGCTTGTCTAGTATTGGTTTGGGAGTGATTTGGAGTGAATTGAGAGAGATTTGAGTGAGATATGAGTAATTTAGAGTTTATGGGCTACTGGTTATGCATTTCTAGCCTACTGTTTTTGGTGTTGAATTAGTTTGATGATCATTATCTCTTATGTTTAGCAATATACTTCTACTCTCACTTTCCTCTTTATTGTAAAGTTAAGTAGTAGTACTATTAACCCACTCTGGATTGTAATCTTCATATCCCGCTGAAAAGTGGAAGAGGTTGCTTGCCTATATCTGATAATTTGTAATTCAGTCCTCCCGCTGCATAAGCGGTTGAGTGATATTGTTTGTAATGATCCTCCCGCTGCATAAGTGGTTGAGTTGAGTAATTTGTAATTCAATCCTCACGCTGAAATATTGCGGTAGAGTGATTTGTGTTTGCAGTATTGTTCTCTTGGCTAGTTCACCGCCAAGTTTCTTGCTTTCCCGCTGGATAAGTGGAAGAGGCTGGCTTGCCACCTAGTATTGTGCTTGCTTTATAATTTCCAACATATTAGTGAGCTAACGAACCCCTTATCACTGTATGCTCTCACCTTCCCACATTGGGCACTTGGTGATTAGAAAGTGGAAGGGTTGCAATTTCAGCGAGCATTGAGATTATATTTTCTAACCTTAACGGGTTATGTGTTTGTTTGTAATTCTTATTGCACTTAAAAACCCAAAAAATTTATCCGGGATATTACACTGGGTAACTACGAAGTCAAGGATAACTTCTATGTTGTTAACATTGGAGGAACAGATGGTGTGGTCCTTGGCATATGGTGGCTGCGATCTCTTGGAGAGATCACTCTTAACTTGCAAACCATGGAGTTGAAATTCATATGTGAAGGAAAGAAGGTAGTATTGAGAGGGATGTCAAATGAAGGCCCTTGTATTGTGTCACTAAAAAGGATGGAAAAGATGATTCGCCATGGACAAGTTGAGTGGGCAGCAAAGTACATGATCATGCCATCCAATCTTGTTCAAGTAAAGAGGCAATATCCTTAAGATATTCAGGAGTTAATCACAAAATGGAACAAAGTCTTTGAGGACTTACCACCTGGGACACCTCTAGATAGAGGATTTGAACACATCATTGAGTTGGAGGAAGGAGAAAAACCGGTTATTACCACACCATATCGGTATCCTAAGAAGCAGAAAGATGAGATAGAGAAGGCTATCAAGGAACTCTTGGACATGGGGTTCATCTGTCCAAGTAAGAGCCCATTTGCTTCAGCAGTGGTTTTGGTTAGGAAGAAAGATGGGACCATGCGCATGTGTAGATTATCGAGCACTAAATCAAAGAACTATCAAGAATCGGTACCCCATTCTCAGGATTGATGAGCTACATGGAGCGGTTTTCTTCTAAAAAATTGATCTCAAATCGGGTTACTATCAGATTTGCATGAGGGAGTCAGATATTGAGAAGACTGCATTCAAGTGCCACTTTGGGCATTTTGAATTTCTAGTCATGCCTTTTGGCTTGACTAGCGCTCCTGCAACATTCTAGTCTTGCATGAATAAGATCTTCCAGAAGCAGCTAAGGAAGTTTGTGTTGATATTTTTTGATGACATCCTTATCTTCAACAAGTCTTGGGAAGAGCACTTGTAGCACTTAGATGAAGTGCTTAGTATATTGGAGTCAAATCCCTGTTTGCTAAGGAGTCCAAATGTGAATTTGGAATGAGAGAACTACTTTACCTTGGTCACATCATCAGTGCAGAGGGAGTCAAGGTTGACCCCGAAAAGATCAAGGCTATTGTTGATTGGCCTCCACCTGAGAACTTGACACATCTGAAGGGGTTCTTGGGTCTCTGCGGGTTCTACAGGAGGTTTGTGAAGGGTTACTCGCAGCTTGCTGCTCCCCTCATTGATCTCACTAAAAAGGGGGCTTTCAATTGGTCAGAAAAGGCACAAGGAGTTTTTGATAAGTTTAGGGAGATTATGAGTACGTGCCCTGTTTTGGCTATACTCGACTTCTCCAAACCTTTTGAGTTACAATGTGATGCATCAGGAGGAGGAGTTGGTGTTGTCTTGATGCAAGGAAAACACCCAATAGTGTTCGAGAGCAGGATGTTAAGAGGAGCTGAAAGGACTTATTCCATCTATTACAAAGAGATTCTTGCAATTATGCACGCATTAGCCAAGTTCAGACAATACTTGGTGGGGAGCAAATTTGTTGTCAAGACGGATCATAATAGCCTCAAGCACTTCGTGCATAAAAAGGATTTGAAGGAGAGATAACAGAAGTAGGTAAGTAAGCTATAGGCTTACGACTTTGACATCGAGTATGTTAAAGGGAAAAATAACATTGTGGCTGATGCTCTTTCCAGAAGACCTCATTTGAGCTCTTTGTGTGAGCTTACGGCTGATTTGAGGGACTTGTTGCTTGCTGATTATGCTAAAAATCAGTTTGCAACAAACATCATAGAAGGTACTTTTCATGATGAAAAGTACAAATTGGTGGATGGGCTGATTTTGTACAAGGGAAGGATTCTTATTGTGCCTAAATCCAAGTTGAAAGGGAAGATTTTACAGACTTTTCATGACATTCCTCTTGTTGGTCACCAAGGTTTTTTCAAGACATATAGGCAGATCCGAGAAAGATTCTCTCGGAAAGGGTTGAAGAATGATGTCTTGAGATACATCAAGAAGTGTCACACCTGCCAGATGAACACATACTGCACCAGCTGATTTGTTGCAACCCCTACCTATTCCCAATCAGAAATGGGAAAGTATTTTGATGGACTTCATCACCGGGTTGCCTAGAGCCAATGGCAAGGATTGTATCTATGTGGTGGTGGACAGATTGACTAAATTTGCTCATTTCTTTGCCATTACTAGCTCATTTACAGCAGCTTAGGTTGCTGATGTGTTTTTTCATGAGGTGTTTAGATTGCATGGGCTGCCTAAAAACATTGTAAGTGACAAGGACAGCAAGTTCCTAAGCACTTTTTGGCAGGAAATCTTCAGATTGTGTGGTGCAGTGCTTTACTCCAAGCACGAGTTATCACCCATAGACTGATGGGCAAACGGAAATTGTGAACAAATGGTTGGAAGGCTATCTCAGAAATTATGTCTCGGAGAAGCAGAAAGCATGAGTGAGGTGGCTACATTTGGGGGAATATTGCTACAATTCCTCCTATCATATGTCTACTAGGATGTCCCCTTTCATGGCACTGTATGGTTACGAGGCTCCCAGCTTTGCTGATTTGATGTTTGGTGATAGCAAAGACCCTCAAGCTAGGGACATGGTGCAACAGTGTCTAGATATTTTGAAGGCTTTGAAGAACAACCTCCAGATTGCATAGAATCAGTAGAAGATGTACGCTGATCAGCGGTGTGTAGAGCGTTCATTTGAGGTTGGAGACATGGTCTATCTTAGACTTCAACCTTTTAGACACTCCACTCTCAAGAAGAGTGGTGCAGAGAAGCTTAAACCGTGTTTCTATGGGCCATTTAGAGTCATCGGGAGAGTTGGAGCTGTGGCTTATGAGTTAGAACTTCCGGCAAGTAGCAAGGTGCATAATGTCTTCCATGTGTCTCGCCTCAAGAAGGCACTTGGGCACAATGTTGTGGTCTCTTCAGATTTGCCTTCCTTGGATGACGAAGGACAGTTGGTGTTGATTCTAGAAGAGATTATTGATTTCAGAAAGCGCTCCTTGAGAAGGAGGACAATCAAGGAGTATTTGGTGAAGTGGAAGAACTTACCTACAGAGGATGCCGCTTGGGAGAGTGAGGAGATTCTACAACATTCGGGTTTGCGATTGCTTGTGGGCAAACAATCTTGGGGAGGGCGGACCGTAATGTCCCCTTCTTAGTGGTGAGAAGTTCAGTTGGCCATTAGCCTATTCTGCAAACCAGAAGGCTAACTGGAAGTAGAAATTAGGGTTTCCAACTTTTGTGGAGGTCTGCATGAGCCGTTTGATGATTGACTAGTTGGAATTCTACGATTCAGACTGTGGATTCCTTCTGGTTTTCTGAGAGCTTCACAAAGGTGTGGCATGCATTCAGTTCTAGGAAGTTTTCAGAACTTACTACTTTTAGTAACTTGATGGCAGCCGTTAGGGTTTCTAGGTTTTTCTGGGTTTTCTAAGCTCATCCATAGGGTTTGAAGAGAAAAATTTTTGGAGTTGTTTTCAGGACTTACTATTTTTAGTAAGTGCTATTTCAGAAAGTACTATTTTAGCAGTTCAGTGTAGAGCTCCAACTCAGTTCAGTCTTGATGGTTTTCAACACTTCAACTTCTGGCTCAATTTGACATTAATCAGTTTTTGAATTGAAGGTTATTTATTATATATTAATACCGCATCCTAAGGTTTTAATTTAATTTTTATGGTGGACGACTTAGGAAGGGGAAAAGTATATTTTTGTTCAAAAGTCTTATTATTTCTCCTAAGTCAGGTGGCACCAAGGATGAAAAGTATTTCATGTTTATAATGTTTTTATGCTGTAACATGTTGACCAAGGAAAAGTTCGACTAGAGGACTTAAGGAGGGGACACCAAGTCTTGGAGTGCCATGAAATGAAATTCAAATGAAAAAAAGAGGATTTGGGCGCCATGTGAATTTGAATTTGAGCATCTCGAGTCTATAAATATGAGTGTTGGGCTTCTCATTTGTGGTTCATGAAGAAATTATAAGGAAGTGCTGTCGAAATTTGGAATGAAGCTTTGGGGAATACATACCTCCTAGCTACCGCTTGATTTCTTGCAATACAACATCTAGTCGAGCTTGTGACCTCTCTTCATTCAGAGGAGTGGATTGAAGAACAATGTTGCAGATTTATGTATCAATTTCAGATGTTTGGAGTGTTTTCTGAGCGTTCATGTTGTTGGTTTGTGTGTGTGCTGAAGTAGAAATCTGTTCGTGGGTCTCGGTGTGTTCGCCAAATCATTCTTGGTATTGGCTCTGATTATTTCTACTCCCTAGGCGATGTAGTCTACCAATTTGCAGATCTTGATTTGCACCCTTGAATTTAATAATGCAATCGAACTTTCTTGCTGGGCCATACCACTTCATGGCTGCCTCGGGATGCGTGCGAAAGTTTTTGACGTCTATGTTGCAGGGTTGAGGTTCTTGTCTTGTTTCCTCTGTCATATCTTTCATTTGCTTTTGTTCTTGTGTCATTCGGTGGTGTTTTGGGCGAGTTATGAGTATTTTAGTGATTTATGTGGTGGTTGTTTTCTGCGTGTTATGCGTACTGGAAATTACCTTTTCAGAATAGGAGTCAGAGGTGTGGTATTTTTCTATGGGTGTGTTTGAGTTTGTTAAATGTGTTAAGCTTGAAAGTATTCATCTATAGTGGACAGTATCATCTCTTTATTCTAAGATTCATATCTCATCATTGTAAGGGTGGATAGTAGTACCATCAGCCATTTTTGGAATGTGAAGCAAATCCTGCTGAAAAGTGGAATAGGCTGGCTTGCTGCCTACATTTGGATTTTATAATATTGTCCTCTCGCTGCATGAAAGATCCCCAATCAAATTTTCACCCAATCTGATCCAAATTAGGAGGTGTTGTGCAATGTTTGTTTGCTGATAATTCTTTGGCCAGCGTAGGTTTTGATGGGGTTTGACTGGTTTTTGTTTTTGTTTTGATTGGTTTTGAGGTTTAAGCAAGATTCTTGAATATTACTTAAAAGAGATTGCTGATTTAACATAACAAAATGCATAACATAGTTGGAAGATAATCAAGAACTTTCATTTTTGCTTAAAAGAACAATGAACATAGCATTCACATGTGCTCATAGGTCTGATGTAAAATTCCAGCCAATAAAAATATAGAAATCAGCTCCAAATAATATTAAAGCCCTAAATACAGTCTAGGGTTTGAAATCCTTCAACCCATAATTGGAGCGGCTGACTAAAATAGAGCTGGAAATAGATAATAATGACCTCTAAAAGGTCTGCCCTGCAACCAATTGTAGAAAATCTGCCCTCCAACTGATAGATTGTAATGTCCCTACTAGTTAGGGATCACTATGCTGCAAAAACAGATTGTTAGAATACAACAAACATATAAATATATATATGTAATCTAAATTGCCACCGAATTTTAAAATACTTAATTAACATAGTCATAATTTTAATCTAAAAAAGGATACGAATGCCATACAAAGTATGTCCTTAGGCGGCCGTGAAGCTCGCCTTCTTGGAACCCATCTTGGTTCCAAGCCCTCCAAGAAGTCGAAGGTGAATTCGACTCCTGTCTTGAATGTAATTTCTTACATCCAAGCCCTCCAGAAAATCGAAGTTTATTTCGATTCCTGTCTTGGGTGCAACCTCTTACACCCAAGCCCTCCAAGGAAGACCATGTGTCATTCCTTGCCTTGTGTGATGCATCCCATCATCCAAGTCCTCGGAGTGGACCGGCCAGATCCATCTCCTCTTGGTTGAACTTAATCAACCAAGCCCTACATATGCATATCAATAATCAGTATATATACTGCCCTAGGGATTTTATAATCCCTTCCTTAGACTAAGGGAGTTTCCTCCCTATAGCCACCAACATGTGTTTACATTTGTATTTATATTGCACTTTGATGAATTAGTACTATTTTATTTCCTAATCTACATTTTATGTTAACATGTATTCCTAATGTATTCTTTAACATATATTCATATTAAATATACCCTATCATTGTTGACATATGCATTACACCTTCCTTGATAACATCTATATTCCTTAATCATTCCCTATGAGCAGATTAGTATATTAATTAATTGTATTCCTTAATGCACACATGTTTTAGCCTTAATATATTCTTACTACTGCTCAATGAAATGTACTTTAATTAATATTAACATATTAATTATCATCCTTAATTAATGCGCAATGAAACATATATTAATTAACATTAACATCTATTAATTATCATACTTAATTAATACTCAATGAAATATACATTAGTTACTATTACCATATATTAATTCACACTAATATATTAATTTATAATATATTATACCTTACCTCTTACCTGCTGGTCACGAAGTCTGCTCCTGACTGCTCTCCCGTATTTTCTCCTTATACATACACCTGAAGATTACACTTTTACTGAATTATTATTCCAGCATTGTATTCCACACTACACTTCTTAAATATATATTTCTTTTTCATGACATGCACCACCCACGTTTGAGAACTACTTTATTTTCTTTATTTTCTGAGTTGTAATCTCAGAATTATTCTCTCACACACTCCATCCCCTTCTCCCTCCCCTTTTCCTTTTTACACTTTATTTAAACCCTCTATATATACCTTTACATGAAGCGGTCATATTGAAAAGACATATCTTTCAAATACTAAATCGTATCTCTTCATTTAATCGCGCCTTTGCCTTACTAATCCAAACCGGTCATATGCTTTACCAAACAATGATTGTAATTATCAATGATTTCATAGTTTTATCGATTAGTTGAAAGATATGAAAATCAGTAGTTAAAACTTAAAACTATTTAATTTGTATTAGTTTTACATGACTGAAATCACTGTCTAATGTGAGGGAACAATCTCTGACAACAACAGTTTATTTATATTTGATTTAATAATCAACTTTATTTATTGATTAGGATGAGTGCTATTCTATTGTTTTTTAATATTTATTGAATATTTGTTTTTCTGAATTTTATTTATTATTATATTTGTTTTCTAATTACTTTATTATGTTTTGTCAATAATATAATATTGTAAAATTTATATTATTATTTGATAAATAAGAAATTAATATTAATTTTTAAATCATGTTCATAAATAATATTTAATTAATGAATTTTAAATAATCATTCATTGGTAATTATTATATTAATTAATAATAATAATTTCTTCATTTAGGGTCTCTCTCTTTCTCTCTGTAAATAATAAAAATATAGAAATCAGCTCCAAATAATATTAAAGCCCTAAATACACTCTAGGGTTTGAAATCCTTCAACCCATAATTGGAGCGGCTGACTAAAATAGAGTTGGAAATAGATAATAATGACCTCTAAAAGGTCTACCCTGCAACCAATTGTAGAAAATCTGCCCTCCAACTGATAGATCTGCTCATAAATCCCCAAAGAAGGCTGCCATATGCACACTGAAGTTGTATTATGATGGAAACTGATACCTGGAGAGATGGGTTTTCGTCCAAATCCCCCAAATATTTTAGAAGTTGGCGTTCCTGGAAGCCCAAAGTTGCTGAAACCCTCATGCAAGCTGTTGATCTAAAAATGGAGAGGTAAGAATGAATCCAAATGATAGGCAAAATGCCTTTTTATCTATTCTGGGGTTACTATTTGGCCTTAAAATCATAAAATATCCTTGAGGGTCTAATTTCTCATTGTGAACGTGGCCCCCTTTTAAAAAACAACTCAAGTTACTGGGATGGGGGCACTTTTCACTATTTCTCTTATGTTTCTCTGTTACTATTCACTTTTTACTATTCACATAAGGCCAACTTTTATATTTCAATTTTAATCATGGTTTCACTCCAAAACTCCAAACTGAAAGGCTTGTAAAGCTCCCTGCTGTGCTCCACAACCCTCGGTTAGGTCCCCAACCCACATAGCTGTTGGCAATTGGAGGAATTGATTATGTGTTGCATTGATGTTTTGTCATTGGTGGCAACACCGACTATTTTGGTTGTTTACCGATTTCCGGTAGGTTCCGATAGAGCGGTTGGATTATGATATTGATCCGGTATGCTTCGGTTTGTGGAATTGGTTTGAATCTGTCATTCATGCTATTCAGATGTGTATCACAATCAGTTGGTTCGGGATTCGATGACTCAGGAGCTATCATTTATTCTAGTAAGCCTTTTGGTCACCGGTAAGAGTTTTTACTGGCAGAGCTTTGTTGAAGATCTTTTGATGCACTTGATAAGTGGTGTTGGTGCAGCTTCTAGATGGCTTTCGGGATGCTGTTGGTTATCTTGTTCGTGTTCCTGTTGATCGGTGGTGTTGCATTTAGGACCTGACCTACTGCTATCTTATTTTGCTAGGTTATGGACTGGTTTATGTAATGTGTTGGTCGATGATCTCGATGCGTTTCCAGTTGGATCTATTGATTGGATTATGTTGTTTCGGTCTTAGGCCGACTTGGTTGATCAGTGGATTGCAGGTTTATGTTATGATTTTATTGTATTATCTTTTAGGTGGCCGACCTAATTGTTTAGGTCTCGGGTTGGTATAAATATGATGTAAGATCTCTTTATAGATCGTGGGTTTTTGGGATATTGGATTATCTGTGTGCGAATAAGGTTGTAATCATATGCAAAGGTTTTGGTCGATCATAGGTGATCAAATTTGGTTGGTGAAAGAGGTTGAAGACCTCTAGTATTGAGCTTAATCGGAACTGTATTCAAGCGTAAGAGATGTTATTCTTGTAGTTCACTCTTCTTTCCGGATTGTAGTCTGGATTTATTTTGTAGTCAGTGAGGTTCCTTTGTGATGAGTAGTGTGCTCTAGGCTGTTGGCCTTCCTCCATGTGTAGGTCCCTCTTTTTTTGATCACATACTTACTGCAGAAGTATTATCTGACTGTGGGTAGGCTTCCCATTGTGGTTTTTCCCTTTACCGGGTTTTCCATGTACAAATCTTGGTGTTATCTTTTGTGGATGGTTGGTAAATGTTCTGTGGTTTATATTTGTGCTTAACTGTTATATTTGCTATTCCGGTATTTGGTTTATGTATTTCGGTAATAAGGTTTTAATGCTTAAAGTTCTATAATCTGTTGACAACTGATTCACCCCCCCCTCTCAATTGTCTACCGGTTATTTGAGATTTCTAACAATTGGTATCAGAGCCTGGTCCTCTCTGCAGAAGCTTAACAGCTTGAGGAAGATCCTATGGCATATAATAGTTCAAGCTCATCAAGTTCATTTGCAGTTGTTTTCTGGAGAGAAAATCCTATGCTTGATGGAACAAATTACAGAGTATGGAAGATTCAGATGGAGACTCATCTAAGATGTCTTGGTAAGGAGATTTGGGAGATCACTGAGAAAGGATAAATACCTCATAATCTGGCATCTGACAATCCTCCTTCGACAGGCTTGGATAAGGACATTGAAAATGATTGTAGAGCTAGAGAAGCCCTTTTGTGTGCACTTTCTGATCAGCAAGTTATGAGACTAACAAACAAATTAATTGCAAATGTTATATGGGATAAATTGGAGACTTTGAATGAAGGTGACCCTACTGTTAAAATTGCTAAACTTGATGGTTACCGGGTGAGATATGAGAACCTGAAAATGGAAGAAGATGAAAGGATTACTGCTTTTATGGAGAGAGCTAATGAAATTTTTTTGGGAATTTAGTGCTGTGGTGGATCTCTGAGCGAAGATGAAATAGTTTCTAAAGTATTTAGAGCTTTACCACCGGCTTATAAGATGAAGACTACTGCAATTAATAAGTTGAGAACAATGGCAAACACCTCTGTTAATAGGGATACCTTGGTGTTGACGTGTCTAAAGTCGCATCGCTGCAAACTCCATCCGGCCAACGCAGAATAGAATGTACTCGCTGAGTATCCTATCCTCTCTTGAGATAAGGGAATCCCTAATGCTGCTTTTGCGTTTGATCAAAGGGGACGACCTCAAGGTTTTGATTGTCAGGTCTTGACTGCGGGATTACTCAGTGGTTTGATGTGTTTTGCTGGAAACACAAGGGGACTTACGGTGAGATAGGCAATTGCTGGATGAGTTCCCTAAAATTCTAATGGTCTCGTTATCGGTTGGTTTCAGTTGGATTGATACTAATTCAACAGGACTGTGGATTCTTCTTGGTAAAAAAAGGGGAAAAAAGAGGGATAGGGAAAAGAGATATAGAAAATCTAACTAACTCACCAAGATAGCATATTCAAGAAAAGCATACAAACACCTCCAAATAACCAGATTAAACACTATCAACTATTTAAGCACAACATTTGTAAGAATCTAGTGCGATCTTCAAGGGAAAATTATGATTTTCATGCTATTAAACAAAGATTCAGAATTTTATATTCATTCACTAAATTTTCAATAACCGAACTAAGCATATGAGAAGGTTCAGATTAACCATGCAAAAGGAATGACAATCAGTCAGTCCGTAATGGTATGAACAACGAGGATTCTATCAGATGTTTATCTAGAAAATACTATAGAGAAATGAAAGAAACATAACAGAATAATTCAAATTGGTGAAGAAGGAGACCATGCACTCACAATGAAATAGAAACAGCATTAACTTTGCATTAAATCCTGTGTAAATTTTGCCAGAGCTTCAGCAACAATCCATGAACTTCTTACAAAATGAGGGAAAACTAGTCCCCTTTAAATAGGTTTCCAAAAACAGATGAATGGCCAAGATCTAAACTAAACAAGTGGCCTAGATTCATCTTTACAAAAGGTACCCATACCCATAAATGGAGGGTAAATATCAGCAACCACCCAAAAAGGAGCAATAACTACCTAAAAAAGGTAATTAAAATTATCCATAACAATTCAAAAAGTGCATATGCACAAAGTTTTAAAGTTTACAGTTGACTTGGCAGTCAAATATGAACTTTAGCCAAAAAGTGACTTTTTCAAATTGGAAAGAAGAATGCTTTTTTTAGGAAAGCATTTTTTCCTTTACTAAAAATTCATCTTCGCCATGCAAATACTCCTTCCAAATGTCCCGACCCTCTGCGCGTTCCTCACGGACATACTCTTGGAATTTAATGCACAATTGGAACAACACCGTGAACTGAGGCATAGGGAGATGACGTATTTTATACTGCATGCCTTCCAGATGACAATCTACGTGCTTTAAACCATCCTACCAGCTGGACCGATTAACCTTAAAGCGCAAAATATCCGAATGTATTTTACCGGCAAAATTCAGGTCCTTAGTGGAGTAGGCAATCTTGTCTGTTCTCAATCTTTCTTCCCAGTCCGGCTGCACTACGTCATCGGATAGATCATTCTTCCAGCCGAAAACCATTGATCGGAGGATTATCTTGCCGAGTTCCTCCATGTTCTTCAAAATTTGGTCGCATTCCGCCTGTTCTTTGTCAATGGTTTCTCTTGTCTCCCTCTTCATAGTGATGGTTCAGTACCATTCTTTAAAAATGTTGATGTCGTGGGGATCCAGCATGGCGGGCAATGTAGTAATCTGTGATTGGGTCCAGAAAAGGGCTCTTACGAGAGGAAGAGTTGTAGCTGCTACCTCATGGACTTTGAGGCACTCCCGTTTTACCTTGAGCAACTTGACTACAATGGTCTACCGGTATTGGGCCATTTCCTTTACTTCTCCAATGATTTGTTCTCCCCTCTCTTTAATGCTTCGCATCCATTCCTTGACGGCCTTGGCGGTATCTCATACTCCCTCAAATTCTGTGGTGGTCCTTTGCGCCAATGCTGTAGGGGGAATATGGGACTTGGGGGCATTATGCAACGGTCTCAAGAGTTGATCAATGTATCCCTCGGCCTGTTCAACACGAACTCGATACATGTTCTTTTCAGCTGTTATCTCTTCGAGTTGTCTGAGCATGTTTTGCACGGAGTCTTTGAATTCCTCCCTTTCTTGCTCCTTGGTGGCTCGTTCGATGGGGACGGTTGTGATGCTATAATCAGCCAGTGTAATTTGATCTGCTGGCTTATTTACAGGCAGGGTGGCGATATGAAGGGTACAATTCCTTTGCTCATCTTTGGTTATCCGGGAATATGCCTTAGGCTTTTTCTTCCCCTTTGACTTGGCTTCGCCTATGCATGAGAAGATGTCTTCCAAGTCGATGGGTGGCTTGGTGGCTGCCTTGCACTGAGCTCGAGCAACTAACCAGTTTTGAGGTATGGTTTGGGCTGATGCTATAGTTAAATTTGCACTCTGTTCTTTGATGTTTTCAGTTGGCTCATTGCATATTTCCAGCTGCTCCGTGACAGGAGGAGTGGAGGAAGTGTCAAGTTCTTTGTTCGCAGTTGAATTCTCTCCCACTTCACTGAACAACTGCCTGGTATCCTCATGTGATGGTTGCTCTTCAGTCTTTTCAAGCTCGCGGGTCTCATTTGTCCTTTGCTCGCCTTCAACAGTGGAGTCATCCTTGGCAGTACTATGTAGCTGCAGTTCATGGCGGCTCTGTTGGGTGGGTTCATGCAATTCAAGCCCTTGAGTGGATGGAATCTCTCCTTCTTCCACTTGATTATTAGGCTCGGTAGATTCAATGGCTCTTACCTCTGTATCAAGCCTGTCCTGATTAGGAGGATCATCAGCTCCAAATGCCTCGATATCACTCTGGGAAGGCGAAGCAGGTATATAATCTAGCTCAACTATATCATCAGATGAACTGGGGTCTTTTAATGATGAAGTGACCTCTAGTCTCCTAATAGGAATTTTTTCCCTTCTTGTTCTTTTAGATGTCCGAGTCCCTTTGGAGGCTTTAGCCTTCTTCCTTTTTTCAGGCTTTTCAACTTCTTCCTTTGGTGCACTGAAGGTTCCCTCATCTTCGGAGGACTGAGAATCAAGGCCACCCATCATTTAGTAGGTGAATTGGACTCCCTCATTAATCAGTCGCTAATTTGCTGGTGCAATCACTGGTCAGTGTATCTTCCTGGGGCTGCCATAGCCGCCTCAAAATCAGTGATTGGATCTTGCGACCAATCGATGCCTGGCAAAAGGTGTCTTACTGCCTCAAACTCTCGGACCTGTAGTCAATTTCCAGAATCTGTTAGCTGATTCGGGACCTGACGATATTCATAGAGTCGCAATTGCTGCACACTCAGCCTTGAATATTCGCGTCATCGGACCTCATAATCATCAGAGCAGTTCTTCCAATAATCTTCAACTGACTCCTTTTCTTTGTATCGCCTACCATAGGCTCTCTTTGCCAAATTGTCGTGATCAAAGCATTTCCTTGGGAAATGTTCTTGTAGGCCGTAGGAGGCTAGTTCTGCAAGGGATTCCTCTGCATCAGTTGGGTTCTTCAGATGGACATCAAGGTTACCTATGATCATAGGGAAAACGAATCTAGACTGCTTTTTGTCTCTGAGTAAACTGCTCGCTGGACGTGACTGCCTTGCGACTTCTAGGAGAACTATTTTGTCGGTTGGGTATCGCAGAAGTCGGAAAGGAGCGTCGTCAAAGCCAACTATTCGGATGTAAGAGAACCTTGGGAATTGGATGAACCATGCGCCATACCTCTGTACTAGGATGGTAGCTTGCTCCGAGAGCCTTATGTGTAGTCCTCCTTGCATTAGCCTGACCAGGCGCATTGTGAAGGCATCATTGACATGCTCATACTGACCAACTGCATAGGCAGGGCTATTCTTTTCCTTTTGAGCTATGTCCTGATAGTGTAGCTGTGGATAACAGTCATATACCTTCACCTGATTGGGCCCATTCCCAATTTCACCCTTCATGATTAAACTTGGTAGTGGCTGGTTCCTGGTGAATATGTAGACTAGATAGGATGTCATAGTGAAGTACTTTTTCGCCTCAAGTTCGATCAATTGGGTATGAATGTTGTCACTTATGATCTGGGCCCAGTCGAACTTGGATTTCCCAGCGAAGACCTGTTTTGTCAAGTAGAACATCCACTCTTCAAAGTAGTTGGATTGGGGAAATCCCATAACCCTGCTGAGCAATGTGACCATGTCTCCATGCTCATTGTGGAAGTCGCTCCTGTTGGTCTTTTTTCCAATCCTGATGCTTGGAGGTCTTCTCTCCTTGTATCACTCCTCATTTATTAGTGTTCTGCATTTGGCAGGGTTCATATTGTACGCCACCTGCGATTCATTTATAGTTGTTGCTTTGGGGTTGTTTGGGAGGGGAATATTAAATGCGTTGCCAATGGCCTCAGGAGTGAAGTCAACGAGGACCATATTCTCGAGGAGCACCAATCTGGAGTTTGGTTGGTAATGGCGGGCAACCTCTACTACTAGCTCATAGTTTTGCACTAACGGGGGAAATCCTGCTGCTTGGGCGATGCCACTTTCCATCATCCGCCTAGGCGTGCCATAGGCATTAGGGTAGAAATCTCGGTCTCTGAAATCTTGAATATCAATGTGCTCCAGGTTAGTATCACCTACCAATCCTCCTCTCTGATATTGATACTTCATCTTTTCGACTCTGCGAGGGATATCTAACTTGGATGCTCGTGATGTCTCGGCTGTAGCAGGTGTCTTTGATGATTCTACCGCCGATTTAGGCATTTATCCTGCACAGCCGGATGCGGATTACGAGACGATATAAAGGAAACGAAGCGGGTTAGATAAAGGGATATGTCAGCATACAAAGATTAATTTGAAAACCGAATTTTAAAGAATAGCATGATATTTCAGCTAAAAAAGCTTGATTGATTTAGACATGAGCATTTTTTAAGCCTTTTCGATTGCAAATTTATTTATTCGGTTGCGGTTGAAGGACTTAGACGATCTCGACTCCTAAATTTACACTTAGGCATTTTAGGATCAATTTTCAGAATGGAAGAAGCTTAAGATTTTCCCTAAGTTTGAAAATGCATTTCCTGGTTAACTCATGGGAACAGACTTGGATTTTAATTGCTTGCCTGACGTGCTATAAACGGGGAAAGATGCGGTTTTAAGATTTAATCGTTTTAATCAACTTTTGCACACACATCTATACGATTTTGCAAATATTTCAAAGAATTTCGAGAGGGACAAAGCAAACTTACCTGGTGAAATGAATGGCGTGAATCCGCACAACTTGTCTTGCAAGAATGATTTCCTTTGGATTTTGAAAAATGTCTCTCTTATGCCCTACGTTTTGGAAAAGACAAACTCACAATTTGCAAATTTGGAATGGGAGAGTTCTGCAATTTCAAATTTCAACGGTTAACTCCCTATTCCCAATTTTCGCCTAAGATTTGGAAAGAAAATGCAGTTTAGTAACTTGGGCACAACGATTTTTTACCTTGATGATCCTGACTTCTGCGCGATAAAAATGAATGGGGGAGTCGCAATACTTTGAAAGCTCTATCTTGCGTTTTACCTAATGGCGATTTTCAAAGAATGGGCTTCTGCAAATTTTAAATCCTTAACACCTACACCTTATCTGGTGAATTTCGGAGAGTGGGAGGGTTTTGTCAACTTTCAAAATTTCTAACACTTACCGAAAACACGATTTCTCTTTGTAGTGTGAACTTCGGGCTTGTAGAACGTTTTTGAAGCTTTTCATTTCTTTCCACTGATCCCTCTAAGTCGCGATTTTGGGGTTTATCCGAATTTCGGAGTTTGGGGGCCATTTGCAAGTTTATGCTTCATCGCGATATTCCTTTAAATGCGATTTTCTGCATTTTAGAGGCCCTTGCAAGCTTTGCAAGGTTTTCGCACTTTACCCTTGCTGTGCGATTTCGGCACTTGGTGCTACTTTGCAAACTTTATTCAAATTTCATTTTAATATTCCTCCCCTATATTGCGATTTTCAGTAGTTGAGGCTGCTTTGCAAGGTTATACTTTTCATGCGATTTCTCTTACCACGCGATTTCGGCATTTTGAGGGGTTTTTTATAAAAACTTCATTTAACCTTTACGCACTTTACCTTTTCTAATACGATTTTTCGGGGTTTTCAAGTGTTTTACAAACTTCAGCACTTTGAAGTGCTTTGCAAACTTCGAAAACCTTTTCACTTACCCTTTGAATGCGAACTTCCGCGTTTTCATGCACTTTTCAAACTTTCTATTTTTTCGCATTTTCACTTTGTATTGCGATTTTTCGGCACTTGAAGGAGGTTTGAAAGTTTCGCCTTTTCGCACTATTTCTTCATAATGCGAATTTCGGGTTTGGAGGGTTTTTTGCTTAGCTTTACTTCTTGCATTTTACCCAATAATGGCGAATTTCGGGGTTTATGAGGAGTTTGCAAGCCTTTTAACTTTTCGCACTTTACCCTCTGTTGACGTGTCTAAAATCGCTGAACTTGCGACTTCATCCGGCCAACGCAGAATAGAATGTACTTGCTGAGTACCCTATCCTCTCTTGAGATAAGGAAATCCCTAATGCTGTTTCTCAGATTTGATCAAAGGGGACGACCTCAAGGTTTCGATTGTCAGGTCTTGATTGCGGGATTACTTAGTGGTTTGATGTGTTCTTGCTGGAAACAGAAGGGGACTTATGGTAGAATAGGCAATTGCTTGATGAGTTCCCTAAAACTTTAACAGTCTCGTTTATCGAATGGTTTCAGTTGCATGATAGTGTTTCAGCAGGGCTGCGGATTCTTTTTGGTAAAAAAAAGGAAAAAAGAGGGATAGGAAAAGAGAGTACAGAAAGTCTAAATTATTTAACTAGGATAGAATATTTAGAAAACATACAGACACCTCCAAATAACTAGACTAAGCATTACCAACCATTTAAGCACAATACTTGCATCAATGTAGTGCGATTTTCAAGGGAAAATTGAGTTTTCATGCTACTAAATACAACATCAGAACTTTAACATTCATTCAGTGAGCATTCAATAACCGAACTAAGCATATGAAAGGTTCAAATTAACCATACAGAAGGAAAGACAATCAGCCATTCCCTAATGGTATGAACAACGAGGATTCTATCAGATGTTTATCTAGAAAATGCTATAGAGAAATGAAAGAAACATAACTGAAAATTCTAAATTAATGAAGGAGACCATGCATTCACAAGGAAACTTAAAACAGTCTTAACTTTGCATTAAATCTTGTAAATTTCACTAGAGCTTCAACAACAATCCATGAACTTACAAAATGAGGGAAAACCAATCCCCTTAAATAGGCTTCAAAAAATGGATGAATGGCCAAGATCTAATCTAAACAAGTGGCCCAGATTCATCCTTTACAAAAGAGTACCCATACTCATAAATGGAGGGTAAATATCAGCAACTACCCCAAAGGGAGCAATAACTACCCAAAAAGGTAATTAAAACTTATCCAAAATAATCCAAAAAGGTGCACACACATAAAGTTTACATTTATAGTTGACTTGGAAGTCAAATATGACCCTTTGGCCAAAAGTTCACTTTTGAAAATCCAAAAGAAAAAAGCACTTTAGGAAAGCACTTTCTCTTCTCCAGCTCTAGATTCCTCGGTGATGAATTTGACTTCGTCATGCAAATATTCTCCCCAGATATCCCGATCAACTGTACGTTCTACCCAACGTAGTTTTGAAATCTCAAGCATAATTTGAATAATTTGGTCGTTGGCCGCATAGGTGGATTGAACATTTTGTAATGGATACCTTGTACGAGGCCATCTAAATTCTCCAGCTCCTCTCTCCAGTATGATTTGTGATTTTCAAAACATGATATGTCTGTTTGAAGCTCAGAAGCAAAATCTAGATCCCCTATGGAGTATGCGACCTTGGGACTAGGAACCATGGATTTGAGGATCCTCTCACCAAGGTCCTTCACATTTGACAAAGTGTCATCACACTTATCATGCATTTTGTTGATACTATCCCTCATGTCGTCCTTCATGCTGAGAGTCCAATACGAGTCTTTGAAGGTACTGACACTATAACGATTTAGGATAGCATCAGCAGTAGGGATCTTAGAACAGGTCTAGAATAGAGCCCTAACGAGGGGCAAGGTCTTGGCCATCGCCTCATGAATGTTATAGCACTCTTTCTTCAGCTTACACATTTTGATAACAATAGCATCCCTATGAGGGCCATTTCGTGCAGATCCTTGAAGATTTGCTCCCCTCTTTCTTTAATGCCCTGCATCCATTCCTTGACGGCCCTTGCAGTATCCCTTACTCCTTCAAATTCTGTCGTGGTTCTCTGTGCCAATGCTGTCGGGGGAACGTGGGATTCAGAAGCATTGTGTAATGGTCTCAGGAGTTGATCAATGTACCCCTCGGCCTGCTCAGCACGAGCTTGATACATGTTCTTTTCAACTGTTATTTCTTCAAGTTGCCTGAGTATGTTCTGTATTGAATCCTTGAATTCCTCCTTTTCCTGTTCCTTAGTGGCTCGTTCGATAGGGACAATTGTGATGCTATAATCTGCCAATGTAATTTGATCTGCTGGCTTGTCTATAGGCGGGGTGGCGATGTGAAGAGTATGGTTCCTTTGCTCATCTTTGGTTATTCTGGAATATGCCTTGGGCTTTTTCTTCCCCTTTGCTTTAGCTTGGTCTATGCATGAGAAGATTCCATCCAAATCGATGGGTGGCTTGGTGGCGGCCTTGCGCTGAGCTCGGGCAATTAACCATTCTTGAGGTACAGTCTGGGCTGATGCTATGGTTAAATTTGCACTTTGTTCTTTGATGTTCTCAGCCGTCTCATTACAAATTTGCAGCTGTTCCGTTACAGGAGGAGTAGAGGAGGTGTCAAGTTCCTTGCTCGCAGTCGAATTTTCTCCCACTTCACTGAACAATTGTCTGGTGCCTTCGTGCGATGGTTGTTCTTCAGTCTTTTTAGGCCCGCAGGTATCATCTGTCTTTTGCTCTCCTTCAACGGTAGAGTCATCCTTGGTAGCATTATGGAGCAGCAATTCATGGCGGCTCTGTTGGGTGGGTTCATGCAATTCAATCCCTTGAGTGGATGGAATCTCTCCTTCCTCAATTTGATTATCTGGTTCGGCTGATTCAGCGGCTCTTAACTCGGGTTCCAACATATCGGGTGCAAGTGGATCGTTAGCTCCGAATGCGTTAATATCACTCTGGGAAGGCGGAGCAGGTATATAATCTAATTCTACTACATCATCAAACGAAGTAGGGTCCTTTGATGATGAAGTGACCTTTGGTCTCCTAATAGGGATCTTTTCCCTTCTTGTCCTTTTGGATGTCTGAGTTCCTTTGCTGGCCTTAGCCTCCTTAGCCTTCTTCCTCTTCTCAGGCTTTTCAATCTCTTTCTTAGGTGCACTAGAAGTTCCCTCATCTTTGGAGAACTAAGAATCAAGGTTACCCATTAAGTGGTAAGTGAACTGGACTCCTTCATGAATTAGTTGCTCAATCTGCTAATGCAACCATTGGTCAGTATATCTTCTTGGGGCTACCATAACTGACTCAAAATTAGTGATCGGGTCTTGCGACCAATCAACGCTTGGTAAAAGATGCCTTATTGCCTCAAATTCCCAGACTTGTAGGCAATTTCCTGAATCTGTGAGTTGATCTGGGACCCAATGATATTCAAAAAGTCACATTTGCTGCACACTCAGCCTTGAATACTCGCGTCTTCGGACTTCATAGTCATCAGAGCAGTTCTTCCAATAATCTTCAATTGATTCTTTTGCTCTGTATCGCCTGCCATAGGCTCTCTTTGCCAGATTGTTGTGATCTAAGCATTTCCTTGGAAAATGCTCCTGTAGGCCATAGGAGGCCAGCTCTGCAAAGGATTCCTCTGCCTGGGATGGGCTCTTTAGATGGACATCCTGGTTGCCTATAATCATGGGGAATGCGAATCCAGCCTGCTTCTTGTCCCTGAGTAAGCTGCCTGCTAAACGTGACTGCCTTTGTAATATCCCTTGGCTAATCTGACCCTGTTTCGCTTATTTGAACCCGAAGGAATATTGTCAAACACTTGGCATACAATGTTTGAAGCCGCTGTAGTGAATTCTTTATTTTTCTTCTTTGGGTTTGTAGGCTGCAAATGAAGTTATGGAAAGCTTCTAACAATGCAAAGTTGTTATAGAAATGATATACTAGCTGTTTTAGACCTTTACACACACATGTAATGACTGAAATTAACTAGTACAACTAGTTGACATTAAGTCAAACACTTGTCATGCATCCCAATGTATACCTACAGCCATTAGGCATTTAAGCAAACAATTGGCATGAAAGCTAAGTGGCTGATCAATGTTGAATGTTACCATGAATGTGGAATATGCAACTTATATCTGCATTAAACATATGCAACCTGCAAGTATTTCATGATATAATCATAATAGAAAATGATGCAATGAAGTAATGATTTTCTAATACAATGACCATAGATAGAAAACTTGGAATTTCAATGGCTGCCTTGATATATTGGTTTGATTCTCCTCATATGCAAAGCCCTTGTCAAATATATATAGCTGTTCACCTTTCTAAATCCTCTTCTATAGAATTCAAACTACTGTAGCGCACTGTTCACGGCACCGTAGTGCACTGTTCATGTGCACTATTCACGGCACTGTAGCGCACTGTTCATGAGCACTGTTCATGGCACTGTAGCACACTGTAGTCTCTTTCAATTTGCAAACAAACTCTGAAATAAACCCTCCAATCAGCTCAATGTCAACTTCTGAATGAAGCCAACTCTCACAAGCCTAATCAAATGATATTGCACACCCTCTATATGCTGTTACAATGAAGAAGCCACGCTCTCGAATGCTGACAAGCCTTGAATCCTGCAGAAACCCTTGGTATTCTACACTTCAATGCTCCAGAGAAACTTCAATCAAAAACTCCAATCACATAATGAAGTTCGATTCCTTTTGCACACTTATATTTCCTCAAGAAGTTCGAACTTCTTCAAAAAGCTCTTAATTAACATTAAAATGTTATAATATTTCATTGGCATCAATAATGTAATTAAACCTTGGGTTATGTGCTCATAAATTATTAATAAACTTGGCCCCACTATCATGATGAATAGATCCTCATTTAAGTGCTTTATAATATAAAGTCATTTTATAACTTAATAATATAATCTCCAAATAATTAATGTTTAATTGAGCCAATTAAACATTAATATCTCCATGAATACTTTGTATTTTCAAACGTCGTCTGAACTGGGAGCTAACATGAGGAGACTGCATATGACCATACCCCCTTTACTAAAAATAGCAGGGGTCCATCTCTAACATCCCAAGACTTACTAAAAATAGGAAGTAGAGCAAATGATGTCCGAATGATGCCAAACGAAGACCAAACTGAAGCACTCTGAACACTGAAGATGATACCAATCCTCAAAAGACCCTCTATCCAACACATTAGCCTACGAGGGTCAGGATAATAGGCTAATCTCACAAAATCCAAGTCTGCTAAAATGGGGACATTACAGCCTTGCGACCTCCATAAGAACTATCTTGTCGGTTGGGTACCGTGGAAGTCGAAGAGGGGCACCCTCAAAGCCAGCTATCCGGATGTAGGAGAGCCTTGGGAACTGGATGAACCAAGAACCATATCTCTGTACTAGGATAGTAGCTTGCTCTAAGAGCCTTATGTGTAATCCTCCCTGCATTAGCCTAACCAGGCGCATTGTGAAGGCGTCATTGACGCGCTCATATTGACCAACTGCATAGGCCGGGCTGTTCTTTTCTCTTTGTGCTATGTCTTGATAGTGTAGCTGTGGGTAACAATCATATACTTTTACCTGATCAGGTCCATTCCCAATTTCACCTTTCATGATCAAATCTGGCGGTGGCTGGTTCCTGGCGAACATGTAGACCAAATAGGAGGTCATAGTGAAGTACTTCTTTGTCTCGAGTTCGATCAGCTGAGTGTGGATGTTGTCGCTTATGATTTGGATCCAGTCAAACTTGGATTTCCCAGCGAAGACCTGCTCTGTGAAGTAAAACATCCATTCTTCAAAGTAATTGGATTGGGGAAGTCCCATAATCCTGCTGAGCAATGTGACCATGTCCCCATGCTCGTTGTGAAAGTCGCTTCTAGGGGTCTTTTTCCCAATCCTGACGCTTGGAGGTCTTTTCTCCTTGTACCACTCTTCACTCATCAGTGTTCTGCATCTGGCGGGATTCATATCATACGCCCCCTGTGCTTCATCTATAGTCGTGGCTGTGGGATTGTTTGGGAAGGGAATGTCGAATGCGTCGCCAATGGCTTCAGGGGTGAAGTTAGCGAAGACCATGTCCTCAAGGAGCACCAATCTTGAATCTGGTTGTTAATGTCGGGCAGCCTCTACTACTAACTCATAGTTTTGCACTGCCGGAGGAAATCTTGCCGCCTGGGCGATGCCACTTTCCATCATTTGCCTAGGCCTGCTATAGGCGTTAGGGGAGAAGACTCGGTTTCTGAAATCTTGGATATCAATATGGCCTAGGTCAGTATCACCGACACTGTCCTAGATACTCTGAACTTTTGACTCCCTCAGTCCCCCTCTTTGATATTGATATTTCATCCTTTCGACTTTGTGAGGGATATCTGATTTGGATGCTCGCGATGTCTTGGTTGTAGTAGACGTCTTTGATGATTCCACTGCCGATTTAGGCATTTATCCTGGCAAAAAATGAATTACGTGAATCCGCACAACTTGCAAATTTGAATGGGGGAATTCTGCAATTTTGAATTTCTTCGGTTAACTCCCTATTCAAAATTTCGCACCTTTGGTTTGAAAAGAACTTGCAATTTTACACTCAGACCTAGCAATTTTATTACCTTGGCGATTTTAGCAATTTACTTCAGCGTGATTTTACCTTGGGCGATCTTCCGCAAATGGAGAGGGTTCTCAAACTTAGAAGATTCTCCTAGAACTAACCCCTAAATTGCGATTTTCGGTGCCTTATGCGTTTTTTGAACTTTGAAGAAAAATCACGCCTTCCAAATCTGCGGCTCTTCCCTTTGCTTGGACGGCGAACTTCGGTAAGCTGAAGGGTTTTGTAAGTTTGCATGAACTTAAACCTTCGCCACTTCTCCCACAATGCGATTTTTAGAGGAATGGGGGACTTTTCAGACTTTAAACACTTTGCATTTACCCTTATTGTGTGAACTTAGGTGTTTTCGGGGGTTTTGAAAACTTCATGTTTTGCGCTTTTCTTTCATAACGCGATTTTCGGAGCTTCCATACACTTTGCAAATTTTTAACTTTTTAAAACTTTCAGCATTCCTCTATAATGCGATTTTCAGACCTTTGGGGCATTTTGTCAAGTTAAAAAAAAACATTTCGCAGGGTTTTACATTTCGCGATTTTCGCTTCATGCAAACTTCGGCGGATTGGGGCTATTTTTCAACCTTTAAACACTTGCGATTGGCCTTGGTGACGCGAAGTTCGGCGCCTAGGCGTGGTTTGTCAAACTTCGGCACTTTCTCTTACTTTGCAAACTTCGGACCTTTTGAACGTTTTGCCAACTTTGCTTTTTCACATTCTCACTTAAAGGTCCGAATTTCGGCCTTTTGGGGCATTTTGCCAACTTTGGACCTTTTGGTCACTTTGAAAATTTTGGACCTTTTGACAATTTTGCCCATTTCGGACCTTTTGGTCACTTTGAAAATTTTGGACCTTTTGACAATTTTGCCAATTTCGGACCTTTTGGTCACTTTGAAAATTTTCAAATTTTGCTGCGTTTTCCCTAAAAAGTGCGAGTTTTGGCACTTGGGTGAGTTTTGCCAATTTTGGCACTTTGGAGCACTTTAAGGCTTTCGCCCCCCTTTTTACCTTTTACCTGGCGAAAATCGGCATTCATACAAATCTTGCAAACTTCTAAAACATCATGTAATCTCTCCCTTTAGTGCAAATTTCAGGATACGGAGGAGGTTTTCGAAAATTTACACCTGTGCACCCTCTTATCTCTCTTATATCCTTATGCGAAAATTGGCGTGTTTGGGTCCTTATGCGACCTTCAGACGCTTTATCCTTTACTTGGCGGACTTCACCAGTCTCTATCATCCCACGCCTATCTAAGGCGATTTTACAAGTTTAGACAATCTCTTGGAATTCGTGCTCGAGGGCTCAACTGACCTCATGGATTCACAGGCTCCTCCGTTGTCCGCAGTAGAAGGCTTGTTCTCCAAATCTTCCACCGCTCTCCCTCCCGTCCACCTCAATCGATTCTTGCCTTAAGAATAAATATATTCCACATACCCCTTCACGAGAGGTAGTATCTCTTGAAAGAGATATCCTTTCTAATGGACACAACCTTTGGTCGATTCATGTAAATAATTCTTATTAACTTAATACAAGTCGTGCCTTTCATCTCATGTCTATTATATGAACCACTGTCTTTAATCAATGATTCTTAACAAGTCTTTAAGTGCTGCCTTTACAAACATAAGCGCTACCACTAACCTAATCAACTTCTTCCTTGAATTCTTTAATGAATGTATAACTATTATTTTATGGGTCGCAGCAACTTTGACTCTAAACACTGTTTTTATATTATTAGGAAAGTTGGTCATTATCACAGGTTTAGTGTTTATTTAGTGTCTGTTAGTTTTTCTCATCACTGCTATTATACATCATTGTCTTTAATAATTGTATTAATACCTCGTGGACTAATCATATCTCATCGAAATCCCAATCTTATCTTGGGCGCTACTTTATTTGTGTGATACTGATACAAATTATTAATTTTATATGGTGGCTGATATTAATCATATAATACGTTGCTTTTAATATTACTTATATATCCATATATGGCTGTCTATGATCGTTGTCCTTGTTTTGTTGTTGAATGCTATCATGGGAGTCTATAAAGTGATTGTATTTGTATTTATTCTATAGTCACACATAACTTCCATCTTTAGTGAATTGTTATTTATATTATATTGTTATTACGGACTAATTCTTTGTCTTTCATAAATATATAAATTATATATTTATTATTTTAAATATATAATCTTTGTTTACAATTAAGAATATGTAAATTATGTTTATAATTTATAATGTATAGATTATGTTTATAATATTAATTTATTTTTATTTGAATATTTTAAGAATATTATTAAGTAATAAATATTAATTAAATAATAATATTTAATAAATAAATAAATTTCAAATAAACATTTGTTGATAATTATTATATTAATAATAATAATTATTGCCTCATTTAGGATATAACGATCAAGGATGGGACATGACAGAAACTTGTTTCATGGATCAACAAGAAGTAGTCATGTACCTCTTTATCTATTGCTGAAGTTGAGTATGTTGCTGCTGCTACTAACTGTACACAAGTTCTATGGATGAAGCAAATGTTGAAGGATATAAGGGTGGATTGTAATGAACCGGTAGCTATTCACTGTGATAACTCTGCTGCTATTGACATATCAAAGAATCCGGTATTTCATTCCAAAACACATATCTATCAAGTACAACTTTTTGAAGGAAAAGGTGGAAGCAAATGAAGTCAGACTGGTTTATGTGAACACTAAAGAGAAGATTGCAGATATCTTCACTAAACCTTTGCCTAAGGAATTATTTGAGTACTTCAGAGATAGATTGGGGGTTTCTACCCCTCCGGTCGAGACTTGAGTGATGCTGATTGACATCAGTTTGGTATGCATTTACAGAGCTACTATTCATTCTGGATTGATGTGTTGGTGCTACTACTCAGGGGGAGTAGTTAGCTGTGTGGTTCAGTGGATTTATGATTTTTTTTTTATGTTTATGCCAGATTTTTGGCATTGATGTCGAAGGGGGAGAGATATATGTGAAAAACAGAGCTTAACAGAATATCAGTCAAAGGGAGATCAGAGCTTAATAGGGATATCATTCACAGGGGGAGTTTCTTAACTTCATTGTAATATCACTTTATGGGAGATTGTTGGCTGTCTTCCTTTGGGGGAGACTTGTTTGACATTTCTTGGCACTTAGATGTTTTTCACATCTAGTGTTGCCATCAATGCCAAAAGGGGAGATTGTTGGCAATTGGAGGAATTGATTATGTGTTGCATTGATGTTTTGTCATTGATGGCAACACTGACTGTTTTGGTTGTTTACTGGTTTCCGGTAGGTTCCAGTAGAGCGGTTGGATTATGATATTGATCCGATATGCTTCGGTATGCTTCGGTTTGTGGAATTGGTTTGGATCTGTCATTCATGCTATTCAGATGTGTATCATGATCAGTTGGTTTGGGATTTGATGACTCAGGAGCTATCATTTGTTCTAATAAGCCTTTTGGTCACCGGTAAGGGTTTTACCGACAGAGCTTTTTTGAAGATCTTTTGATGCACTTGATAAGTGGTGTTGGTGCGGCTTCTAGATGGCTTTCGAGATGTTGTTGGTTATCTTGTTCGTGTTCTTGTTGATTGGTGGTGTTGCATTTAGGACCGGACCTAATGCTATCTTATTCTGCTAGGTTATGGACCGGTTTATCTAATGCGTTAGTGGATGATCCCGATGCGTTTCGGTTGGATCTATTGATTGGATTATGTTGTTTCGGTCTTAGGCCGACTTGGTTGAACATTGGATTGCATTTATTGTATTATCTTTTAGGTGGCCGACCTAATTGTTTAGGTCCTGGGTTGGTATAAATATGATGTAAGATCTCTTTATAGATCGTGGGTTTTTGGGATGTAGGATTATCTGTGTGCGAATAAGGTTATAATCACATGCAAAGGTTTTGGTCGATCATAGGTGATCAAATTGGGTTGGTGAAAGAGGTTTAAGACCTCCGGTATTGAGCTTAACAGGAACTATATTCAGGCATAGGAGATGCTATTCTTGCAGTTCACTCTTCTTTCCGGATTGTAGTTTAAATTTATTTTGTAGTCAGTGAGGCTCCTTTTGTGATGAGCAGTGCGCTCTAGGCTGTTGGCCTTCCTGCATGTGTAGGCCCCTCTTTTTGTAATCACATACTTACTGCAAAAGTATAATCTGACTGTGGGTAGGCTTCCTACCGTGGTTTTTCCCTTTATCGGGTTTTCCATGTGCAAATTTTGGTGTTATCTTTTGTGGATGGTTGGTAAATGTTCTGTGGTTTATATTTGTGCTTAACTGTTATATTTGCTATTCCGGTATTTGGTTTATGTATTCTAGTAATAAGGTTTTATTGCTTAAAGTTCTATAATTTGTTGACAACTGATTCATCCCCCCCTCTCAGTTGTCTACCGGTTATTTGAGCTGTCTAACAACTGCTGGCCTACAGAACCCTAATAGTAGGCCAACCTCCACTATAGTCTGATATGCCTAAGGAAGGGACATTACACTGCACAAGAGGTAGAGTGATTGTTAATTTCATTCCTATCCTCCCGCTGGGTAAGCGGTTGAGTGATTGCTAATTTCAGTTTCTTGACTTGTCCTTGGTTGGTTTACCGCAAAGTGATTTTCAGTGTTTTCAATATCCCACTGTATAAGCGGAAGGGGCTGGCTTGCCGCCCAAGCATTGTAATAATTTTTCAGTATTTTGCAACTAATGATCCCCTCAACATTGTATGCTCTCACCTTCCCAGATTGGGCACTTGGTGATCAGAAAGTGGAAGGGTTGCAGTTCTCAGAATTATTATATTTTCATTGCTAACCGTAACGTCCTTGTTGTGTTGTAAACTGCAAAATTTCAAAAAAAAATTGTGGGGATATTACACCATGCAAGATCATCCTCATTGAAGATAGGATCCTACATCTCAATCATCTAATTTGATCATGGATCGATTTCCACTAATGTGATGGGGGATAACTTAGAGCCTAAGATTGGTTTGCAATGGAGGTGAAGGTTGTAATGAACAGGAACACCATATTTCAACCTTTGCACCAACATTCTGTTGTGCCTCTAGTAGTGTATGTTCTCAAATATGTTCTAATTCTGCTCACATTTGAAAGGTTGCATGGTTGGGTCAAGACACCTATGGTAATCCTTTAAAGATTTGGCAACTTAGCACCAAACCTTTCCTACCATGCATTTGGAATGAGAAAAAACCAAATAAAATTAATTCTTTCTCACTATTTTACATTAATATAAAAAATATAGAATTTAAACTTAAAGTTCACTTCTAGTTAAATTTTACCTACCCACAATTCCAACCAAGTTGCTTTACATATGTGTCTCACAAAGAGGTTCCCTTTTGGGAAATTGAAGAACGCAATTTCAAAAATGATCTGCACTCTAAGCTTAGAATGTACTCCACTTTTTGAATATGTAAAGCCTACTCAAAACCTCATTATATGGCTTGAAATTTGTGTGGAAATAGAATGTTAGATTCAAGAAATAAGAAGCTGCATGTAAGGACTTGCAAACCTCATGGTACCATTGCCAAAAAATGATATCCAATATGGTTATATTTCTTCTCAACCCCATGGTGGATGGATGTAATGGTCTTCTTGGCCTTGTCTATGCCCTTGTACACATTGCTCATTATGGATTTCTTCCCATCAACAACCTGAAGGAGGACAACTGCAAGTAGTTTAACAATACCATAAAAAAGTAGTTTAATAATGGATTTAAGAAGGGAACATAAATTATAAACAAATAAAAGTTCCAAAGATGATAGACTAGTCAAATGAGAAAGAACAAAACGAATTAAGGACTTACATCTACAATCTCTTTTGTTAGAAACCAAAATTTGGTTCATTGAAAACCTACTCAACCATGCCAACTCCTACAATGGTTCTAACATATGACAATTGATACCATTCCTTGCTAACAAACATTGCTTCAAGGCAGCCTTCAAGTGAAGCAAAGTTTGCAACATTAGAAAGTTTGTTGCAAAGCTAGTTATGCTAGGACAAGCCAACTCTTTTTTGTGTGTATTTTCGAATTGAATTGAGGACCCAAGTATGGTTATATGTATTTCAGTATTTGCAAATGCTTCTACAATGCTTCACAAGTGCATTGATCCATAGCAGTTTGCTAAGATCCTCCAATATAAGGTGAGGTAATGAATAGAACAAGGAGTCCAGAATCTAGATGTGTATTTTTCCATGAGAATTATTTGTAAGAAACTAACCTTACCAAAGAAAGAATGCACACCACTGTTGCTTGTGGGTAGGGAGAAGTTTTGAATGGCTTCAAGTCTACTTGGGTAAATTTTCATTTTTGCCTTAGAGATGACATGATGGAGGAGTTTGCCTTTTGTTACAATACCATAATCAAGTGATCAAAATGGTTACTCTTTCTCTTTGAATAGAATGGGGGATCGTCTAAGTATACTACTATTGCCTAGTCTTTTAAATCTTTGAAAGCAAGATCCATTAATGGTATCAGATTTCCACAATCCATGTCAATAATTAGTAATATGTTTCTGGATTTGTTTGTGTCAAAGATTTTCTACATCAATGTTTCGGATCACACTCCGTGATCGATCATCAGGATGAAAATAGAGATCACAAGGATAAAATGGATTAGTTGCAGACCCTTCCTTTTTAGTTGTTTCCTAGTCTGCAACTAATCTATTTTATCCTTGCGCTCTCTATTTTCATCCTGATGATGGATCACGAAGTGTGATCCGAAACGTTGATGCAAAAAACCTTTGACACAATCAAATCTTGAAACATATTACTAAGCAAGATCCATTACTTTTTGAAATGTTGCTTTTGTGTTGACCAAATTGAATGGCATCCTTTCATAGGCAAATGCCACCAATTGTATAGTGAACACTGTTTTCAATTGATCTTTTGTTGCCACTCCAGTTTGGTTATACCCAAAATATCTTTCCAGCTGAGATAACATCTTGGACCTTCTAACTATTTGAAGAATATGATCCGTGATTGGTTGAGAATAATTATTCTTTAATCAAGCTTGCTTGAGATTTTGGGAATCCAAGCATTTTGATTTCCCATTTTTCTTTTTGATAGGAAGAATGTTAGAAACCTAGGTGGAATAGTGAATGGGAAAAATAGGCTGTGTCAAATATTTTTCAATCTCACTAGAAATGGTGCTAGTTAGATGAGGATTATAGGGCCTATGCTTTTGTTGACAAGGCTTTGCCTCTATCCTTAGTGTATCCCATGAGATAGATACTTGGGCTTGAAAGCTTTCAAATCTACAAGTACATATGATCATGCAAAAACATCCCTATACTTGCTGAACAATGCTTGAAATTTCTCTCTTCAGGTATACATCACTTTCCTATATTAACTATTTTAGGTTCATTGTCATCACCAATCTCAATGTATTCATATTTTGCAAAGGTTTGTGTTTAGGCTGGATTTGATAATTAACATATTGATCATGTTGATCAAACATGTTCTCTGAAGTTATGAGACTTTTTGGAATCTTGTTGCCCTTGAATTGAAGAGTCTCTATATCTAGACTAACCTCTATCCCCTCAACAACATTTGCCAATAACTTTCTCTAGGAAGAAGAACTACTTTAAAAGTGTAGAGAATGAAAGATTCATTTTTCAAGAAAATCAATACTTTGCCAGTTATCATTGAATACTTGCCAATTTTTTTCATTATTTGGTCTTAATGGCTATTTCACTATTTCAATAGTGAAAAATCTTGCATGTGTTTGGGATGAGGAATGATCAAAGATTCTAAAACTGCCAAAACGTTTGCATTACTTTTCACATCCGTTGGAATGTAATTGATGGAAAATGCATCAAAGAAATGAATACAATCCTAGAATTTATTTCATTAGTGGAGAAGGTGATCCTTTTTGACTTGGAATTGCTCTGGCCTGTTTGACAATCAATTTAGCATCCTTGTCTACCTCAAGTGTTACATCCCTCTTTTTCATTAGCAAATTTTGATGTTCTTTGAAGCTGATTAATGTGATGTTATTATGAACTCAATGTGAATTAAGGATTCATGGTTTCATTTCATAGAATGTAATTGGTTGAGCAATTATGATAACTAATGGTATGTTATTGTTAAGCTTATATGTGAATAAGTTTTCGTCTAATGACATTTCTTTGACCAAGTGGATGTGGGAACCCTAACAATCTTTGAGGAGGGAGGGAGAGTATCATCAAGGAGAGGGTGTAGACTTGAGGAGAGGTCGAAGTTGCCATTTGAACCATATTGAGCCTGTGAGTTAGGTAACTTGTTTAGGGTCGTCACTACCTTAGTGTTGTTGGGTTAATGCCTAGATCTTTTGAACGTCGGACCAGGCTAAGTCAATTGGCCATAGGACCTATTACAAAGTGTCTTCTATCTTTTTGTATAATTATCATTGTTGCAAGTTTGAAGTAATTTGGTGGTCGTCTAATTTAATTAATCATTATTAATAAAAGTATATGGATATGTATCAATAAGGATGACATATATATGCATACATATATATGTATGTATACATGTGCATATATAGTGATATAGGCACACATATGCATACAGATGTATTTATGTATGCATATATATATATATGTGTGTGTGTGTGTGTGTGTGTGTATATATATATGTATGTATGTATGTATATGTAGTAATCCTTATTAATGAATCTCTTTAAACTCAAAGTAGTCTTATGGACTTTATTAATAATAAGAATATAAACTTTGAATAACATTCAATTAAGTGTAACCACTACAGCATATGAGGAAGCCGATTCATTTCATATCATTGACATCAAGCCCACAAACCCACGTTTTGTGGGAGTAAAATTAGAATGTAATTCATTTGTAATGTCATTTCGGGTACAACAAACTCATGTTTCATGGTATCGGATATAATTTGAAGTCCGTAAATATATATTAAAAAAACCAATTCTTTAAAATGCATTCTTCTTGATTTGCAAGTTGGAAATAAAAGAAATATTTGGAAGAACGCTTCAGCCATGTTTGTTCAGAGTGGTAGAGAAGATAGCTCGACAACTTAAGGAAAGAGCATTAGCTTAACGTAATTCAATCGTTTCTCATAGGCATGTTTCTGTTAATTTACCTAAGCTCAAGAAATACGAACTGTGCATTTTAAGTCTCTGAAACCAGTTAAGAGTTACAAGAGATTCTCTTCCATATGATAATTATGATTGCTTAAACTCATGAGTAAGAACTCGATAGACATAGTAAAATACATTTAGAAGATAATTGATAGACATTATGGGGTAATGATTCAAGTTAGTCTATAATTAAACTGCTATTCTGTACTTTCTTGAAACACGCCTTAAATTGAGAAACCCTCAGTTGCGAAGGTTGAAGTTGATAGTGAAATAGACTGTCATATTGAGCCATAATAATTTGTTTAAACCTGAGCAAGGGTAAGAATGAATGCTTAAATGCAGGTTATTGAATCGAATATTCTTAAATTATTGAATTCTAGTGAGTCAAGATAATGACCATAACTTGATACAACATACAGCATAGAATGAGAACCAGTGATAAGTTTGTGAAACCTTCAATCTGTCAAGCTGCAGTAAGAACAAGCTGAGAAATTGAATATGGTTGCTAGACACGAAGTTGAGGTTTCCTGAATATCATTATGACAGTGACACATTCTTTCTTTTGTGCACTTAACCAGGAATACAAATCACTTAAGTTGTAGCTAAGCTGACTTAGCTACATTACCTGAGATTATTAACAGCACCATGAAGTGTTTCCTTTTCTATTTGAATCTATATTTCCAGCTGGTATAGTCTGTAAAATCAATTTGTAGATGGAAATGGCAATTCAGTTATGTTTAAGAATGACTTAACAGGAGTGTAGAAGAGACACATGCATAAATGCATGTATGTGCAAGTCATGCACTACATGCACATATGTAACGTGTCAGGATGCACCTTCTTACAAGAACATGCAATACTGAATTTGTTTGTTGGAATACATAATGAAATAGTAATCTCGAGCAGCCCTAAGCCTTCAAGGGTATAGTCTCTTTCCTAGAGATTAGGAAGCAATCCTAATCAATGGAAGAGTTGAGACCATGATAACTTGAAGACATGACTCACTCAGTTAAAAGATAGACCCACCCATATTCTATGAAAACTATAGAAGCTGAAACCTAGACTGCAGTTGCAGCATGTTGAATTGGTCAAGTCCATCTTAGATACCAATGAGTAATAGAAACAAGTCGAGTAGGGTGGTGAACCATGACTGCACGTTCTACGTGCTTGTAACCATTCAAAACCTTTGGCCAAGGTGGCACAAGGCTTTGCATGTGCTAGTCAATTCATTTGAACTAGATACACTTCCTAGTCAAAGGTCATGCTAGTTAGGAGGTACCTATAGTGTGTGACCAACTAGAGTCATGTAGGATTTAAAACAGCAGCCTTAGATGGCAACTAGACCTAACTTGTGTCTACACCCTTGTGAAGGGTAGGGCCATTTCCATAAGGAAGGGGAGCAGGGGACCACCAGGTCTGTGGCTGGAGGAAAAGCACCTTGATGATGCTCTCCCTTAGTTTGATCAAGCCGAGATTTGGTGAAGATATCAGATTGTAAAGCAATTCTCTATAGACTCTTGAAATCATTCTCTTAATTTCTATTTGATGCAATTATTTATTAAGTTAGAAATATGAATATGTTTTAATCTTCCAATTTCATGCTTTCCTCCAATGGGTTAATCATGTATATTAATGTTTATGCAATGCATAGATAGCCGTTACATTTAAAAATAAATTGTACATGCAATTAGTTGAACTTTATTTATGCAAGTTACTTCAAAGATTGTGCATTGCATTTATTTCAGTTAGACAATATGCTACATCAAGCAACTTGATTCCCATGTTTCTTGCATTCTTCAACCAGAGTAGCAATGCTTCATATTCTGCTGAATTGTTTATGCACTCGAATTGTAGGTGGTATGTGATTTGTTTTGTAGAGAAATCAGCAAGATCCTAGCACCTATACCATTTGTTGAGCAACTTCCATCAAATTGCGAAGTCCAAATACTTTGTTCTTTTACTCTTGTCATGTTTTCAAAACATATATGATTGGTTTCCTTGAATTCCTTTGCAAACATCATTGTATAGGTGCTCAAACAAATATCTTTGTAGGGAAAGTCATGAGCACAACATTCATTTCATCTCCAAACAACCCTTGTCTTCTTGCTCTTTTATCTCTTGAAACATACACAAACTGCTTGTGTTGTTACCTAGAGGTACCTCTAATATAAGCCTTGTAAGTGGTTGTGACAACTTGGGTTTGTATTAGCATTGTAAGGACCAAATTTTTGTGTTGAAGTCCTTGGTATTGAAAAATTGGAACACTCTATGGGAGTTGCCACTTCATGATTGTAACATCAGTTACCACCTTTTGCAAGAGAGGATTAGCTGAACTTTGGACTAGTTGAATCCTTCTTGATTTTGCCAATGGTGATTGTGCTATCATCAAATTCAATTGCATTTTCTTGGGCCTCAATTGATTTGTTAGCCCGAGTTCCTTTGAGGAAGAAAGCTATGTCTAGTAAGAGATGATTAATGAAACAACTTAGAAGAATCTTGGGAGATGACTTCAAAGTAGTGTTGATTCTATAGACAAGATGATTGAATTGGACAAAAAAATCTCTCATAGGCTTGTTACAATCCTTATTTGCATTTGAAAACTATGGCCCTCTTCAACTAGTTTAAAAGTTAAAACATGTTATAAACTTTTCACACATGATGTCTTGACTAGATATCTATCTTGAGATGATGAAACTATTTCTGTTCACTTACCATCAATATCTCAACAAACAAATGGATTGCAACATCTTAATGAGTGACTCCAAAAATATATCATGTGGTGAAGGCTAAAATAGGCTTATTTGGATGTTGGCTACCATCACCATGAAACTTGGGGAATTCCTTTCTAGAACCACGTCAAAAATCATGATGTAGTGCAAGAGCCAATGTTTGGACTAGAGGATTAGGTGTTGTATACCTTGCTAGTCTTAGGTTTAGAAAATTATTTAATAATTATATAATATTATAAATGATGTGTCCATTTAGAAAAGGGCACCCCATTTTGATGGAATCTTGAGATTTCATTGTTGGCACTCTTTTCCATGCATCAGTAATCTTTTGACAATTGTAAGTGTAATATTTAGTTATGGAGATAGCCACCCAAGATCTAGAGGTCTAATGGAAAGCACAAGATACTCAAAAGATCAATATGACAAGAATGAGCTATATTCGTATTAAAAATGCAAATAGAATGGATGTACAATGTATGAGAAATGCTTGGTTATATAGACCAAGATGAGACATAGGATAACATAATATTATGACAAGTGTTATAATCTTATGATATGAGACATTGTAATGTCTCTACTAGTTAGAGAGCGTTGTCCTGCAAAACAGATTGTTAGAACACAACAAAAATATATACATAACTAATCTAATTTGCAATTAAAGTTTAATTACTTAATTAACACTAATTTCAATTCTTAAAAATAAAAAGGATACGAATGCCATACGGAGATATGTCCTTAGGCAGCTGTGAAGCTCGCCTTCTTGGAACCCATCTTGGTTCCAAGCCATCCAGGAAATCGAAGGTGAATTTGATTCCTGTCTTGGATGTAATTTCTTACACCCAAGCCATTCAGGAAATCAAAGGTTAATTCGATTCCTGTCTTGGATGTAACTTCTTACACCCAAGCCATCCAGGAAATCGAAGGTTAATTCGATTCCCGTCTTGGGTGTAATTTCTTACACCCAAGCCATCCAAGGAAGACCATATGTCAATTCCTTGCCTTGGATAATGCATCTCATCATCCAAGTCCATCAGAGGGGACCGGCCAGATCCGTCTCTTCTTGGATGAACTGAGTTAACCAAGCCATATATTTGCATATAGATATTCAGTATATACTGCCTACCAGGGATTATCATAATCCCTCCATTAGGCTAAGGGATTTTCTTCCCTATAGCCTCCATCATATAATCATATTAATATCACATTTTATAAGTCATTATTGTTTTCCATTCCATAATTTACGTCTTCATTTACATATTCTTTAATCTTTCTAATGATCCTAAATATACATACATATTCTACATAGATACCTATCTTTATTGCTACATTCATATAAGTAATTATTAGAGATATATGTATTCATAAAAATGCATTACTATATATGTGTGTGTGTGGCACACACGTCCACAAACATATATACCTTAAGACTTCTTAACCCCTCTTACCTGTACGCAGATTGTAGCCTACGATTGGAGTTCGCACTGTAGATGTCGCGTGCAGATTGGGAGGCATACCACAAAGAACACAAATGTTACTTCCTGTAACTTGATAACAATTCTGATCTGATCTTATCAATGGTGATGTCACTAGATGCTTTTGATTCCTTCCCTTTATATCTCTCAATTTGAGGGAGAGGTCACACCTCTTCATCATGTATGCCCTTTGGCAAGAGACATACCCTTTCACCATTAGCACCCTTTGAAAGAGTGCAACTCTTCATTATTTCTACCATTTGAAAGGGACACAACCTTTCATAATCAGATCTGCACTTATTATTTAAATCAGATCTGCACTCCTCATTTCCAAATTATCCCACCTCTCAAATGAGGTTTTCTTCTCCCTTTTATATATCATTGTTGAGGGAGTCGCAACTTTTCCTTTCATGTCTTTTGACTTTTCATTAACTTAATTAATTTTTAATTAATCATATTTAATTATATCATTTTATATTTTAATTTTATTATTATCATTTATTATTAAATTCTATTTCAAAGTGGGGATATTATTATCATTTATTATTAAATTCTATTTCAAAGTGGGGATATTACAGACATAAATTGATAAGTATCCAATGTGCACCCGAAGTAAAGTTAATTGATAAGGTGTGAAAAGGACCTAATAGTGGAACTAGTTAAGTAATACCCCTATTGACTCCGACACTCCCCTTCGAGTGCAACTTAAGGGTAACATAAAACATGCAAACATGTAAAGATGGAATCTGGCTACTAGCCCATGTACAAATGCAATCTCTCACAAACAAAGAAAGACAAAACTCCTCCCCAAAAGAGATCTGAAATAAATATTACATATGAATACTTGTATTTTTCTGCCCTTTTAAATCAGATCTGAAATCCTTAGAAATGTTTCGATATCTTTGTGTGCATTATTCAATGAATGTACATAACATGGTGTCCAAAATATATGCCTATGCCTTTCTTGTACCAACAAGCCTGCTGCTTTACTAATAGGGACAACATCTATAACAACTTGGACTACATGTGATGCCCCCATCTCCTCAATGGCATCACATAATCAGTTATAAAGGAATTTTGCATTTTTTCTTGTTTTTGAACAATCTATTACCTAAAAAAAAGGGCTTCATTTCATGTTACCATGATATCAAGAAGTGGATGATTTCTAGCATTTGTCCACCCATTCATCACAATGGTACCTCTCTCTATAGACTGCAGTCCGCACTATTTTCATTGATGCTTTTTATTTTTCTAGTTGAACTTTTTCTTTATCAATTAGAGTAGCCTAAAGCTTTTTTATATCTTGGTGCTGGTCAATTATTAATAACTTGGACCATCTCATAGAAAGGTGATTAAGCGACATTAAATGGCATTCCATTTGCATAAAAGAAGAGTGTTATTGCTGCATCAACTGCATTTTGACCTTGCATATCAAACCATAGTTGAACTACTTGCGGCTCGGCTCGACTCGCCAAGCCCCTGGGAAAAAAACTCAAGGAAAACTCGGGAAAAAGGCAGAAAAACTTGGCGAAAAACTCGGCAACGTAAAAACACGCTTAATTTTAATAAAAAATGCATTTCTTTTGCAAAATTTAATGAGAAGATGCATCCAATGAGTTAATAAATGATATCACAAAAGAAACAAGCTGATTCTAGATATATTTAAATGCAAAGTGTCTACAAAATCGCATCCTCATGAGGAATGCTGATGGCTGGAAGCAAAATAGTAAATAATTTATCTAAAACCAAAAGTAAATACATCATTACAAATTACAATTAGAACTTCCTCCTCCATAGCTTGCCTGTCCAAATCAGTGTTGTCATCCTTAGAAACAATGGAGGTTGCTCCTGTGATGTCCAATCACTGCAAGGATCTATATCATCCAAGTCAAGTGGACCACCTGCTACTTCCTCTACCTTCCTTATGCGCAATCGAAGATTATATTGCACAAAGACAAGGTCATTGAGGTGTTTTTGAGCTAGCTTGCTCCTCTTCTTCGTGTCGATTGCTTCAAACAAGCTCTAATTGTGCTCACAACTGGATGAACTACAAGGTTGACATAAGATTCTGAGGGCAAATTTTTTGAGATTTGGGGTATTTCCACCCCAACTTTGCCACCAAGCATTTGCAAATTAAAATTAGGTTGAAAGTATGTAATGTCCCCTTATGGGTTTAGGGATGCTTTAGCCATAATTAATCAATTTCAAGATACTTATGACTCAGACTGAATATATTAGGAGACAACTCCACCTTAACATGCATCAAATCAATGATATTTCGCAAATCAATCAATTAAATATTCATAAATAAATTATTCGTCCATCAAACATCCCTAGTTCTTAATGTAAGTATCAAACCAATTGTAATGTCCCCTATTAGGAACATCTCCTTCCCCACTTCTTAAATACTGATAGTAATAACATGTTTTAGACTATACGTATACTAATTTCTTATGTATTATGAATATATATATGAAATTAAGTATGACTGTCATACATATTGCAATCCATATTAATATTACTATTTATTCTGCATAAGAACATTATCGGGCTTCATATATTAAGCATACTTATTAAACACATCCCCATGCATACCACCAAGAACAAGGATGTTACTGCCTGTAACTTAATAACAGTTCTGATCTGATTTGATCCATGGTGATCCTACTAGATGTTTTTGATTCCTTTCCTTTATATCTCTCAATGTGAGGGAGAGGTCACACCTCTTCATCATGTATGCCCTTTGGCAAGAAACACACCCTTTCACCATTCTCTTTGATAGAGTGCAACTCTTCATTATTTCTGCCCTTTGAAAGGGACACAACCTCTCATAATCAGATCTGCACTTATTATTTAAATCAGATCTGCACTTCTCATTTCCAAATTATCCCCCCTCTCAAATGAGGTTCTCTTCTCCCTTTTATATCTCATTGTTGAGGGAGTCGCAACCTTTCCTTTCATTTCTTTTGACTTTTCATTAACTTAATTAATTTTTAATTAATCATATTTAATTATATTTAATTATTTTACTTTATATTTTAATTTAATTTTAAATATTTTAATTTTATTATTATCATTTATTATTGAATTTTATTTCAAAGTGGGGACATTACAAAGTAGCACCCCTCGCCGGGGTCTGAGGGTGAGAAAAAGAGGGGTAGAGAGATAGGTCTAGATCTTGGTGGAGATCTACAAACGTGCAATATTTGAAATTTCATCATTCATACTCATAGTTTCAAACTTTCAACTCTAAAATGTATAATACCAAGATTTCTTCAATGCTAATTATGTTGTTATATGAACTTGGAGCATAATCAGACTCAGAGGTTAAATTTTCCCTATTTCCATCAGCGCAGTTTCCCCCTATATTTTTCGACGGGGGTTTGGGGGCAGCGTCCCCAAGTTGGGGTCAAGGGGCAGCGCCCCTTGCGCGCTCCCTATCGCGATACAGGGCGGGGTCGAGGGGCAGCGCCTTGTGAGGCCAAAAATACTTTTTTTATTTTACAAAGGCGTCGGGTGTCATAAAGTATAAGAAAGGAAAAAGACATATTGAAATGCCACTTATACTTAAATGTTATATTTCATGTGTATATTCTGTTGAAGAGAATGAAACTGACCTAAAAAAACAAAAATTGATAATTTTTTGACATGTTTGGGCCTCTTTTTTTAGTCTAGCCGATTTTTTAAAGAAACTCGCCGAGTTTTTTCTGCGAGTTAAAGTCAGAACAACTCGCATAGCTCAAAAACTCGGCGAGGTTTTGAAACTCGCCGAGTACTCTGCGAGTGTGTCATCTATGCATCAAACAATTTTCCAATAGGGTTTGTGTTACCAATGTGTTGTATTCTATGAGAAGACCCTACATCTTTTGTTGTCACGTCTCTATAAGACACATTTTTCTCTAACTCTATTTGTTGATTTTGAGTTGCTTCTATTGCTGAACCTTGAGAGATCAATTTTGGCACTTTCCCATCAACCCTTTCTTCATTCCTACTGGCTTCATATTGTTTAAACTGATTCAAACAAGGATTGACACCTTTGGCTTTAACTATTATGTGAAGAAAATGAGTACTCACCCTTGAGAAAGCGCCTTTAAATTCCTTAGTACAAAGTTTATATTTGATTGTGATTGTTCTGTCACTTCCTCCTCAGCCTTTCAACCTTATAATATGGTCATATATTTTGACATTGGGCACAAGCCTTGTTTTCCTCCACTTGACATTCTAAACAAAAATACACAAATTATTAAATTAAAAACAACATATTAGTATGAAATGGACTTATAGTAACGTTAACTATTAAAATTTTAAGTTTTAAATTTAAATTTGAAATTATAGTTTAATTTTATCAAGTTATTAACTGGTTTGCTTTGATGCAGTTTGTATAATACAACATTTTTATGCAGCTACAGGGAGATTTTCTCTAGAAGACTAAAATAAGAGAAGATTAAATAAGTGGCTCAAGATTAGGTTAGGTGAGATTCCCATCTAAGACAGCTTTGAATATATTATATAGTATATAATATCACTGTATCATAGCATTAAAAACAAAAATTGAAATCACATCTGTGGAAGGGACCTGAGGAGTATGTGAATTCATATGTGCAATTCATTTATGCCAGCAGAATAAGTTTTCAATTCTGAAACTTAAATGTAATGCCCTCTAAACCAATATTGATGTGATTTTTGCATGTCTTGAGTTAACCTAAAACAAAACGTTCAAGTATTTTAAAATACCTGGCACCTACTCATTGTTAGTGAACACAAATTGCACAATGGAAATGACAGATTATAGATGATGTTTTTGCTACATAAATGACATGGTTTCATTATTGAATTTCTATTGACTTTTTGGGTGGAGATGCTGCAAAATAGGGTTTTTGAAGAGGGAGATGTCAGGAAACAGCGGTGGGATGTTTTGTGTAATTGGGTACATCATTGCACTTATTTGCGGTACTTGAAACATGTCTTTTACTTGATATGAAATCCTAAGGGTTGGAGCTGCATCTCCTAGCAACTTTGGTCTTAGTTGACGATTTCCAGTTTTTTGATACTTGATTTTGTTAGTTCCTTGATATAAAGGTTTTTGGAATTTAGATCATCTTCATGGCTACTTTTTTTATTGAATTCTTTGGTTTCACGGGGTTGGTTTGTCTGAAGTATCTTGTGTATAAAATTGTGGTGGCGTTAGTGATTTTGATTTTCTCTCATTAATTTTTAGTTTTGGGTTAGATGCTGGAGAAGTCATACCATTGCTTTTACAAAATCAGCGAAGGGTCTCTAATACCCTGAAAAATATGTGATGCCTCGATCTCCTTAATTGCATCACATGATTTGTTTTGAATTTTTTTTTGCATTCTCTTAGTTGTATCAAACAATCAATAATATTCAAAAAAGTAAGGCTCACAAATGGAAGCTACCATATTGTTTAGAAGTGGATGGTTTCTTGTATTGGTCAATCAACCATTGCAATTCTACAGTTTGCTATATGCTAGGTTCTTTTGATTGATCCCATTCTTGCTTCAGTTCCATTTTCTTATTGCAAGATGATTCATGCAAAGTTTCTCAGGCCTAGATGTATAAAGATCCTTGCCAGTTTCTATGCTAAATTTTTGCACTTCTCCAATGTACTATAGATAGATTTTTGTCAAACAATTTGTATGCATATGATAAGAAGGGGTTTTCTGCTTGCAATGTTTGAAATAAATGCTTCTTATTGTTTGAATAAATTTTTTATCGCTCAATATATATAAATTTGAAAACACATATCGGCATTTAATATTCTTTCCAGAAGATTGTTATAAAATGAAGATTACATTTGCTGTTTTGAGCAGCAAAATACAAGAAATAGCAGTTATAAATCTGACCTTGAACAATCAGCTCAGTCAATGGTCTAATGGCTATATCTTCCGTTCAAAAATCTCAACGTCTACCCATGGAAATTGTGACATATCACTGGCATCTCCTAGCATGCCAAACAGTTATCATGTGTCCCACATCACTCCCAAACAGCTCCAATCTTCACACCAGCAGTCTGAAAATGCTTCCAACCAGAAAAGGAGATATTCACAGGTCTGTGCCAGCAATATACATGGTATCCGAACCCCCACAAACTCCCAACCTCATCAAAAACATCAATAAACCCGCATGTCATATTGCTGAAACCAAGCGACATTCAGACAAACTCCCAACACCACTTTTTGGAGTATGACGTCTAATTTGAAGAGCCCAAAAGCCCTTGACCTGTCCTTTTTCACTCATGCCTAGCCTGGTTTGGTAATGGCTGCCAAAAAAGAGACATTAATCGTTTGTGCATTGGAAAAGAATAATTTGTTGTTTGCCTGCAAAACTTTCAATAAATTTAAAAAACTCAATTGTTCAATTCCTATGTGAAATCTGTGTGACTCCACCTGCAAAATGTCTAGGGTAGATCTTTCACCTCTAAAACCAATTCCCTCAGGGTTCCCATCTTAGGGTTTGTTTAGGCGAGAAGCTCAAACTCCACAATAGAGAAAAATAAACAAGCCTCTCTAAATGACCTCTCAAATCCTCGTTTCTAATTTTCCATTATAACATTCCAAAAAGGACCTTTTAGTTTCTTGCAATTTGTTTTTTCATTAAAGCACCTTTATAAAGTGATGTCTAATATTTCCTCTTTCATTCACTTAAGTCACTTATTAAATTAATTAAAGTCATCCAAAAAATTTGCTTTATTGGATAATTTTAATTAATTAATTAATTTATTCCATGATATAGCCCAAAATTAGCCTACAAGAATTAAATGGGCTAAATGGGACACCTCCAACTAGTCTACAAAAGGGAATATTACAGTCCTTTCTTCATGAGATTGCTTGTGCTTAAGCAATCAAAGATTTAGATGCTGCAGAATATGTTCCCTCTCTCATGTAGCATCTTCTAAGGGCAAGTCCTTCCATTTGATAGGATATTCTTTGAGCACTCTGCTCCTCAACCTCCTTTTGTTTGACATTCATGATAGCATCTAGAACCAAAACCAATTTTCCCCCATCCAACACTGGAAGCTCATGAGATGAAGTGATATGCTGCCCAAGTGCCTTCTTGAGGCAAGAAACATGAAAAACATTATGAATCTTGCTATTCTCAAGTAACTCCAATTTATAAGCCATTTCACCAACTCTACGCACAATCCTCTAAGGGCCATAGAAGTGAGGTTTATGTTGATGTTGTAGCGGCAAGAGATATCTTTCTCTTGACTGCTGTTCCAACTCTTAACAGTTTATTTACTTATGATCGCTGTTAGCGATTGCATCTCTTCTCTAACTATTATGTTTGTTAGTATCCATTTTGTTTGTTAGTGAATAACTAATTACATATTGATTGCATAATATAATGATTTGGGTGTTTGCTTATAACTAATTGCACCCTTTTCTAATGACTCCCCGATTGGGACATGTCAGTCCACGTCTCTTATTGAGTATTTATCTCCATGTCGTGGGCATTAGCGAAGCACATAAAACACAATGATATTGGCTGTGATCTGAGTGAATGACCTGCCAGGTGTGATCGCATATATGCTGCGATAGAGATATGCTGTGTGAGATAATGATCGGTGCATATGCTGTGGCTGCAGGTGCAATAGGATTAGGAGATATATGTTGTTCTTGGACATGCGATACCTGTGGCAAAACAACATGGTATCAGAGCCAAAGAAGATACCTGTGTGTTGACGTGTCTAAAGTCGCATTGCTGCAAACTCCATATGGCCAACGCAGAATAGAATGTACTTCGCTGAGTATCCTATCCTCTCTTGAGATAAGGAAATCCCTAATGCTATTTCTCACGTTTGATCAAAGGGGACAACCTCAAGGTTTTGTTTGTCAGGTCTTGACTGCGGGATTACTCAGTGGTTTGATGTGTTTTTGCTGGAAACACAAGGGGACTTACGGTAAAATAGGCAATTGCTGGATGAGTTCCCTAGAACTTTAATAGTCTTGTTTATCGAATGGTTTAAGCTGGGTTAATACTGTTTTCAGTAGGACTACGGATTCTCTTGGTAAAAAAAAATGAAAGAAAGAGGGATAGGGAAAGACCGGTACATCAAATCTAAGCTATTTATCGAGGATAGCATATTCAGTAAATAGATAGACACCTCCAAATAACTAGATTAAGCATTACCATCCATTTAAGCACAATACTTGCATCAATCTAATGCGATTTTCAAGGGAAAATTGAGTTTTCATGCTATTAAATACAACATCAGAACTTTAATATTCATTCCGTGAGCATTCAATAGCCAAACTAAGCATATGAAAGGTTTAGATTAACAATGCAGAAGGAAAGACAATCAACCATTCCCTAATGGTATGAACAACGAGGATTCTATCAGATGTTTATCTAGAAAATGCTATATAAAGGAAATAAACATAACTGAAAATTCTAAATTATTGAAGGAGACCATGCACTTACAAGGAAACTTGAAATAGTCTTAACTTTGCATTATATCCTGTAAATTTTGCCAGAGCTTCAACAACAATCCATGAACTTCTTACAAAAATGAGGGAAAACCAGTCCCTTAAATAGGCTTCAAAAATAGATGAATGGCCAAGATCTAATCTAAACAAGAGGCCCAGATTCATCCTTACAAAAGAGTACCCATACCCATAAATGGAGGGTAAATATCAGCAACTACCCCAAAGGGAGTAATAACTACCCAAAAAGGTAATTAAAACTTATCCAAAATAATCCAAAAGGTGCACACAGATAAAGTTTACATTTATTTGACTTGGAAGTGAAATATGACCCTTTGGCCAAAAAGTGCACTTTTTAGAATTTAAAAGAAAAAAGCACTTTAGGAGAGCACTTTTTCTTTTTCAGCTTCACATCCCTTTACCAAAAATTGATCCTCTCCATGCAAATATTCTTGCCACAGGTCTCAACCTGCTGCACGTTCTTTATGAACATATCTTTGGAACTTGATGCACAACTCGAACAACAAACCGAACTGAGGCATAGGGGGATGATGAATTTTATACTGCATGCTCTCCAGATGATGATCTATGCATTTCAAACCGTCCTGCCAGCTGGACCGATTAGCCTCAAAACTCAAGCTATCAGAGTGTAATTTACTAGCAAAATCTAGGTCCTCTATAGTGTAGGCGACCTTGTCTATTTTTAATCTATCCTCCCAGACTGGATGGATTATGGGATCGGACAGACTATTTTGCCAACTTTTTACTTTTCTAACATTTTGGCTTAAAGGTCCCAAAATTCAGCCCTTTTGGGCATTTTGCCAACTTTTCACTTTTCTAAGATTTTGGCTTAAAGGTCCGAAATTCGGCCCTTTTGGGCATTTTACAAAGTTTGGACCTTTTACACCTTTTGTCAACTTCGACGATTTCAGGTGTTTTGAAAAGTTCGCAATTTAAGTGTCTTTTGAGAATTTTGGCCCTTTTGGGCATTTTGCCAACTTTTTACTTTTCTAACATTTTGGTTTAAAGGTCGGAAATTCGGCCCCTTTTGGGCATTTTGCCAACTTTTCACTTTTCTAACATTTTGGCTTAAAGGTTGGAAATTCAGCCCTTTTGGGCATTTTGCCAACTTTTCACTTTTCTAACATTTTGGCTTAAAGGTCTGAAATTCGGCCCTTTTGGGCATTTTGCCAACTTTTCACTTTTCTAACATTTTGGCTAAAAGGTGCGAGTTTCGACACTTGAGTGAGTTTAAGGCTTTCGCCCCTCATTTATCTTTCGGATGGCGAAAATCGACATTCATACAAATCTTGCAAATCTTTAAAAACGTCATGCAACCCCTCTCATTATTCTTATGCGAAAATTGGTGTCTTTGGGTCCTCATGCAACCTTTAGATGCTTTGTCCCTTGGCAGATTTTGCTAGCTCTATCATCACGCGCCTATTCAAGGCGATTTTACAAGCTTGAACAATCTCTTGGAATTCGTGCCCGAGGGCTCAACTGACCTCCTGGGATCACAGGCTCCTTCGTTCAATCATCATCATCTTACAGACTGATCGCGGGTTTGCTCGAAAGGACGTGACACACTCTGCGCGGAACTCAATAGGGCGAAGATAGAAAAGCCGCTCAAAAAGAAGGGGGACCCTGTCAGCGACAGGGAGCGTGTGCAACGCACAACAAATGGCGACTCTGCTGGAGAAATGCTCCTAGTCATTTCGGGGACGCAAGTTTGGATCGAACCGAAAATCTCTGGTTAGCCACCACAATTCAGACGAAAAAAGGAGAAAAGGCCTTTCAAAACGAGATAATGTCAAGGGTCAAATCGAATCACATGCAAATCGGATTAACTAGTGTGTGCAAGTGGAGTTCATTCCATCTTAGAAAAAGTTGAGGCATCAATGTTTCACAGGTTTCAAGATGCCTAGCGAGTTGATACTTCAAAAGCAACCTGGATAGAGCCCCGCTGCCAGCAAGCGTCCATAGCCCTGACGGAGTTATCGCCTGTTAGCTCACGGAGATTGCTCTGTTTCTGGTAAGAAAGTTTTACTTTTGCTCTGTACCGGCAGAGATGCCTACATTCCCATTTGCCAATCTTGTGCTTGATATCAAGTTGATTTCAAAACGTCTTTACTCTTGATTCTTTTTTTTTTTTTTTTTGGCATAGTAGGCAGTGAAGCCTATGCGGGATTGAGCGTAACAGTGGTCGTTGAAGCATAGTCCCACACCTCATCATCGACGTAGTGTCCCTTTGATTAACAACTAATTGTATGCGATTTTTAAAATGTGTTTGTGCAGTAATCACGATGTCGGGGATAGGTTTTGACAAAAACAAGATCTTGCAGAGAAAGGGATTCTAGATCAATCCGACCTCATCATGGGGTGCTCCATCAATCAAGAGTCCTCCCCGAACTTGATCCTAGAAGTAGAAGGTTGCAAAAATCTAGCATCGCACCAAAATTGTACACGGCATAGGCTTCCTTTTCAAAATTGATAGGGGTCCCAAAACAAAACAGGAAAACAGGAAACTAAACTAAAACAGGAAACAAAAACTGAACTACAATATACAAGGAGAAAGGCTTCAGAGAAACCTAAGGCTGGAAATAATGCTTGAGAAATTGACTGTTTACAGGCAACGGGACGTCCTCACCTGTTAGAGTCCTGAGTCGAAATGCATCTTCTCCCAAAATTTCAGAAATTTGGAAAGGAGCTATAGGTTATCAAACTTGTCGTGCTCTCCTTTCTGCTCGTGAGCTTTGTCCCAACATAGGACAAAGTCAGAAATGTGGAAGGCTTTTACTTTTGCCCTTTTGTCAAACCAACGCTTGACCACTTCTTGGTGTTTAGCAAAATTATCTATGGCGTGGTCTCTCTTTTCTTCCAAATACAGCAGTTGGGAAAACTTGGTCTCCACAGCATCGTCAATTCCCAGATATTCCTTCATGAATTGCAAGGTTGGTATTCTCAATTGTATGGGAAAGATGGGGTCGAGGCCATATACCAACTGGTATGGCGAAGTTCCGATGGCGAACTTACATCTAGTACAGTCTGCCGAAAGGACAAATCGGAGTTGGGTGTGCCATTCTTTCGGATTCTTGTCCAGAAGTAGTTAGATGAAAACTTTAGCGTTATCCCATAATCAAAGGCCCAATTTGAAAATTTTAATGATGTAAATGCAGAACCGTTATCACAAACTAAAACATGAGGATAACCAAAGCGTGTAATAATGTTTTCTTCTAAAAATTTAATAACATCATCAGCATTGCATTGCTTTAAGGATTGAGCTTCAGACCACCTCGTACAATAATCAGAAGCAGTTAGAATGTACCTGTGTTGCGGAGAGGAGGGCGGGTTGATCGTACCTATGAAGTTGAGAGCCCATTGGCCGAATGGTTTTACCTCTATGACTGGTTGGAGTGGCATGGCTGGGGTTCGCTCCTTAGTTGCAGCTACTTGGCAAACATGGCAGGTCTTCACATGTTCATGGGTGCCCTGGAATAAGGTCGGCCAATAATAGCCTGCCTTGAGGATTTGGTGAGCTGTTGCTAAGCCTGACCCATGACCTGTCCCAAACTTAGTATGGAACTGCTCTATAATTTGGCACGCTTCATCTCTATTTACGCATCTTAGGTAGATGCCTTCGTGGTTTCTTCGATACAAGACAACACCTTGCAACATGAAACGACTGCTCTTCATCCTCAAAGCCCTCTTCTGTACTGGGTTAAGGTGTGATGGACAATTTTTATTAAGAAGATAGAAGGTTATGTCATCATACCACTCGTCTGGCGAGACTTGTTCAATCAGGTACTGTTGATGTATGATTCCTGAGCATTCAGATGCAAGAGTCTGTGTCAAGGCTTGACCTCGTACTAGTTTCATGGGCTGAATTTCAGTGTCATACTCCTGGATGATGGTCAGCCATTTTCCTCTCCTTTCACTTAGCTCGTTCTGCATCAACAATGTTTTTATTGCAACATCCGGCACTATGGCATATATCTTACTCCTTAGTATATAATGCCGGAATTTCCTAATAGCTTTTACTAGTGCATAAGGTTGCTTCTCAATATTCGGATATCTCAATTCAGCCTCTTTCAGCGGAGTGCTCATGAATGCTTGTTGTCCTCATTTTTGTTTCCAAAAATGAACGACCACTACATGAAATTTTTGTGAAAAAATAAAAATTTTTACTCTATGGCATGCTTCTCGAGGCAGAATTTCGACTAATCCTTGGACTGGCTTAATCCTCAGTCCATTCTCGAACTGCGTTTCGAATTTCGTCAAATTTTGGGTTCGTTTGCTATGTCTTTCCTTCAATTTCGGGTTTTAAAATCTCGACTGCAGGTGGAGAATTTTCTTCAAACTGCAAGTTTTAATGATATTCATTATTTTGGTCTTTGTAGGGAAATTTTTAGCTTATTACATGTGCACTTTGATTAAAAGATGTTACTTGCAATTGTTTTAAATTTCTCCTTTGTTGTTTTTGTCTTTTTTATTGTTTTTTGGTCTTGTTTAGTTAAAATAGGGATTTTTTGGCTCAATTACAAGTAAACTTGCAGTTTGGTCAAAAAACCCCTACTTTAATGGTTTTTGCATGTAATAGGGATTTTAAATCCCCATTAGATATGTGCAAGTATTTCTAACTTGTTGTAGGGATTTTATTTCCCTTTTACAAGTAATTAAAACTTGTATTCCTCTCCAAAAAACCCGATTTTGCCTTGCAAGTGCATTTTTTTTGACAATTTTAAACTTGTTATTTGTCTAAAAAAACCCGATTTTGGCTTGGCAAGTGAAAAAGTAAAAATAAAACTTGTCATTTGTCCAAAAAAAACCCGATTTTGGCTTGTAAGTGGAAAAAGTGAAATTGAAACTTGTATTCTCCCCCAAAAACCTGATTTTCGTTCCCTTATGCAAAATCGAACTTGTCTTTTATTCCAAGAAACCCGAAATGCAAGGAAAAACGGTTTTTGACCATTTCAAGGCAATTTTTGTGGAGAAATTGTTGGAGGAGGAAGGCGTTTTGGCTTGCATCCTATTTTCATGCATTCTTGGACATCTTTCACGCCAAATGGAGGTTGCATTGACTGGTTTTTCGCCCTAGATCAGCAGTCACGTTTTTCTTTAATGCCACATTTTAGTGGATTAAATCTCCAGCAAGCTGCAATCTCCTAAAACGTTTTGCCCTCTCTCACCTAGGTGTGGAGTTTGGGAGAAGTTTTGAGCTATTTATTGATGCCATTGAAGATGCAAATGGTGGCCACGTTTTTCTCCACGTGATTCCTTTGGCCACGTTTTGCAAACACTTGTCACTATTTCTTCTACTCCTCCTTAGGCGTTTTGTTCCAATCCTCTTGGGTGTGCTCTCTCATTGGCATTTCGGCTCTCCAAGTTTGGAATTGCTGCTTCATTTATCAATTTGGGGCATTTTTGCAAAAATGTGTTAAGGGTTTGGCATTGTGGATTGCTTCTATTTATTGGTTTTTCTTCTTCTTTCTAAGAATTGGTTACATTTCTTGAAGAGGCATTTTCAGTTTGAAGAAAGGTATGTTCTCTTTCCTTTCTTTCCTTCATTTTGTTATTTTCTTGCTCTCTTGGTTTGCTTTCTTAGTTGCATTTTTGGTATCTATTGTTCTTCCCCCAAAAATCGGTTTTTGTGAGAGAATTCTTCCCTTGGTATGCAATTTTTGAATTGCATTGTTCTTCCCTAAATTTTCCCTCTTTACTTGTATTTGGGATTTTTAATCTCGATTACAAGTTTGCTGGAAATTCTTGTTCTTCCCCTACGATTAAGGAATTTAACCTTTTTTGGTTAAAATTCCAAGTTGAAAAGTGTGAAATACCCCTCCTTTGCAAATTCGGGTTTTGAAAACCGGATTTCATGTTGAAGAGTTCTTCCCATTTTCATGAAAATGACTTTCCCGGATTTTCCCATTTCTATCCATCCATGTTCCCCATATCCGTACTTTCCATTTCCGTCATTTTCCGCAAGTCAAAATCTCATTTTTTCGTCCATTTCTCCATTTTCGAATTTACAAGTGTACTTGTATTCGGGTTTTAAAACCCCAATTGCATGTATGTTCTTTCAAACTTGTATACTTGTGAAAATTCTCCCAAGATCCGAAATTGGTCAAAGTCAAGATTATCCCATATTTCCCCTCTTCCTCTCACAAAATCGTAAAGTTCAAGAATCAAAGTTTTACCCATTTGGAGAAGGAAGAATGATATTTGCAGCTGACTATGATGTTGCCTTAACTCTTTTAAGTCTTCATCACAGTATCCCAGGTTCACAATCAATGTCAAATTTGCCGGCATCTCCAACTCCAAAGAAGATGAAATACAAATATGACAAATACCAAAACGAGGTTACACCTTCCCAGGTTTCTTTTCCTTTGGATTGCATCAGAGACACGGAAATAGGGCACGTTGATATGTCAGAATTCGTCAAAAGGGTAGAAGATCCACAGGATAATAACTTGCAGCGGCTGTTGGACAGCCATATCCATCATGCATCTTCCTTCCTGGTGGCTGTCCTAGAACCGGAGTTCGTTCTTGCATGCGCCCATCATTTTGACAAGGAATCAAGAGTCATAAAAAATGATGATGGTGAAGCTATAATCCGTCTTGATGCAGATATGATCGAGAAGGTCTTCAGAATACCTCTTGCACCTGTTTATATGGAAATCACCAAAGAAAGTGCAACGGAGTATTATGTAAAGAGGGAAAAAGATTGCAAGCGACACATCAATAGGTGGATCCAAGAGCCACGAGCCTCCTTCTCAAGGTGGACGAAGTTGTGGGCGAAGTTGTACCGCTGCGATTTCAAATTGGAGATAGGAGACACCATCACTCTTCTCAGCAGGATGATGGGACTTGAGCATTCCAATGTCTTTGAGCCATGGATGTATCAGTTCATCATGTTCATACAGTAGTCACATCACATTTCATGGGGGGAAGTCATCAACGATGCCTTGTGCGAACAACTTGCAGCAGTTCCTACCACCATGACCTTCTTCATGAATTCTTATTTGGTATATTTAGCAGCATCACTTAGACACTTTCGAGGTCTTTCTACCAAGGGTGATCACTCACTTATACCAGTTTGGGAATATTATGACCAGTTGCCGTTGAGATCCAGCAGACTGCATTTCAGAAGGGTCCAAGATGCATTCTTTGGATATTTCATGTGTCAGTTTGACAGAAATCTCAGGAACAAGAGAGTATCAGATGAGGCATGGGACAAGGTGTGCAAGTATGGATGTTTGTTTCTGCAGTTTCCCACCTTCACCTATATAAGGATCGGATGCTATGATGGTCAGCCATACATGCTTCCCAGATACCCAACTGATAAGATCATTCTTATGGAATTGGGAAGACAGATCATGGATGTCCACACTTTTCAGTCTGCTAAGCACAAGGTTGGAATGGGGATCTCTACCACAAACCCATTGAGAAATTGGCCTGTACTCCCTTGTCACATCTGTGAAGGCTAAGGCCATGGAGACTGAATTGCAGGAAATCAACCTTAACAGGTTTAAACCTAGAGCTGATTTTGATTATAGGGGTATGAAGGAGAAGATCAAGAAATCCTTTGTGCATGTTCATCGCATTGAAGACATCTGGGTAGATCTTCGCACAGAAGCTGAAGTCCTCAAGATGGATTACTGCAGGCTCACTGTTGAGCAAATTGTCGATTTGAACTTGGTGGATATCCCACAAGGGATGATTGATGACGGACATATACTTGATCCTGAATACACTTCACAGAGGGTTGAGGAAGCTCCACTTCCTTTGATCCAATGGTCACACAAGGAGTGCACATCCATCCTTGATAGATTTCAGCCTATTTTGGCCAACACCAATGCATGGTTGAAAAGTAATGCCGTTAGACTTATTAAAATCAAGGTTGGTAAAGAAGATGATTCTACGGGGCCTCTTGGACGGAAGTCTGAGATTCATATCGACAACAAGGAGGGTGCTTCATCTTCGGGCACAAGGATCAAGTTGCGAGTTAGTCGTGCAGTAGTGCTTCCTCCTGAGGAGACGACTGTTCGTGGGAAGGAAAAATCACGTTTCCATGTTCAGGTAATTGATCTGGATAATCCAGAAGAGGGGCAGCAATCTGATGATGCTCCCAAATCTCTAGTTTCAGACTCGCCTCATGAGATCATTCCACTAGTTTCTATTGATACGCCTCTTTCTCCTCCTGATTTGCTTGTGGAAGAGTCTCCTCAGAATGCAATTCCCATTTCAGCATACGAGCCATCTCCTGATCATCAACAAGAGAGTGTGCTGAAAGTTCCTGAGAATATTCCTACTTGCATCCAGTTATCAGAAATTGATACTTCCACTTCTGGTTTTGAAGAATTCATGAGGCAATCTTCATGCCCATTGGTAACTGAGCAAACCGTGGTCGCTATCCAAATAGATATTCCTCCCAGGATGACCACGGTGATTCAAACAGAAACTGCTTCTCCTTTGCCTACGGTTGTGACTGGAGGGGAGTTGATGACTTTGCCTCCAAGGCTTAGTTCTTTCACATTGAAAAAGAACAAGCAAGAAATCTCACCTAACGCCTTTGACTATCAGCAACTAAAACAGTCCAGATCCAAAGTTGCTAAGAAGGCCAAGACTATCTCCAGGGTAAATGTTGATAGCAATAAGATGAAGGTAGCTGAAATTGTGGAACCTATTGCAGATAAGCCACTTGATAAAATGTCAGTTGCGGATTATAAGGTTACAAGGATAGAGTTGGGCAAGCAAACGCATGAGGTCATTAAACATGATGCTCAGTTTTCTGTTGCTTCGCTAGTACAAAGGTGTGATGATTTTCTAGTAAAGAAAGACAAGCTAGAAGAGGAAAACCAACAACTTATGGTAGCCGTTCATAAAATTACAAAAGCTGCTGCTGAAGGGAGTAACTCCATAGGTTCTTCTGGTTCCCAAGAATGAATTCGTGGAGTGGAAAGGGCTGCTCAGAAAGTACAAGCATTGGATTCCTGGGTTGATCAACTTCATGATCAATGTGTACAGGTAATGAAAGACATTTTTCAAATAATGTCTAAGTTAGAGACCATTGAGGAGAAACTGAATCAGACTTGAAATACTTTCAAAAAGAATCTGGAAAGTGTTGAAGAAAGTTTGACAATCTGGCGTACCATACCCCAACAACAGCTGAGTGTTCTACAGGAGCATGCCATCATCTCTTCCAAGGTCATATACTTGGAATTTGAAGAACTCCTGGAAAACAAGACCCTTGTTCTTAAATCCCTCATTGAGGAGATCGGTGATGCAAGGAGATTCTGGGGTGAAGTTTTTCGAGATATTGTCTCACATTGTGAAAGGGCCTCTTGCAACATAGTAAGTCAGGATGGAGAGCTGATTCCAAAAGAAGAAGTTCTTGTTGATTTACAGATGAGGATTCATAATGAATGGAGGAGTGAACAATTCTCGACAGCTTCAATTCAAGCATTGATGAAACACCAAGCCTTTCTGCATGAAATCTAGTCTATCTTGGATAAAAACAATTTTGCGCTCCTCTGCTGTCACGACACTATTGCAAAGACTATGGTTGTTGCCAAGAACTCCCATGAACCGAATCCCAATGAACTACAAGCGAGCATCCAAAAATTTCAAGGATTCGTGTCTTTACAAAATGCAACTTAAGTTTTTTTTCAACACTTAGTTGAATTTTCCCTCTTTTGTAATCTTTAGTTGTAATTTAGTTTTGACAACTTACATGTAAAAGTATTTTTTGTAAAAAGTGAGTTACACATTACTTGCACTTTTGTAATTACATGTAAGGGAACTACAAGTTGTGTCCGATTAGGACTGTAGTTGGAATAAGTCTTAGTTAGTTGGAGTAACTCTTAGTTAGTTAATGAAGTCTCAGTTAGTTATTGAATGAGTCTTGGTGGTTGAGAGAATCTCTCAAGTTAGTTAGGATCCTCCCACCTTTTTCTCAAGGCTCCTCTTCTATAAATACTTGAGGGGTCTATTGTAATATTTATCTTTTGGAAAGCAAGCAAAAACTCTGCCAAATTTACAGCAAGAAGTCTTTGAGCTTATGTATGTGAATTGAAGGTTTTGAAGAATAATAAAGAAGGATTACTCAAATTTTGAGCCTTTGAGCTACATGTTTGATCTTGAATCTTTTTATTTCTTCTATGTAAAGTGTTTCTAAAGGAGCTTAATCCAATTTGATTTGAAGTCTTTGAGCTGCAAGTAGAAGAGATTAATTAAAATAGGAAAATCTCTAGAATGAGCAGCAAGTCTTTGAGCTTGCGTCTATTCTTGAGGAAAAATTATTTTTTGATAAGAAATAGCATCAAGTCTTTGAGCTTGCATTAGTTCTTGTTTTTGTGTTGAAAGAATAGATTATTCCAGTCTTTGAGCTGTTATCTTTTATTCATTGTAAAATTTAGTATAGCAAAGGGTAGATAGGACTTCCAATAGTCAAGTCTTTGAGCTTGATATTGTTGTCCTGTCCCGAAGGAAGTGACGGAAGTCGTTGCATTTTCAAGAAACTTCATTTCCTTTCTCCTATTTCACTTGAAAGTGGTTATTGCTGTTCATATTCAATCGCTATCATTTTCTGTGAAGAGAAAAGGATATTGTCTTTCTTGACAAAGAAGAAAGATTGCTGTCCCATCCTATTTTATTTTCCAAGTTGTAGTTAGATAGGGGGAGCCTTCCTTTAATTAGGAGAGTTTTTACTCGTGTGTTGTGGTTGAAACCACAATTTTGTATATTTCCCCAAGTGTACAAAATTTTCAACCAACAATGCTATTGGGTGCTCTCCCTCCTCTTCCTTTTGCTGAGTCAAAATTGTTGCACAGGTGTGTTCAGAAGCGAAAGAATATATGTAGAATGATCTTAGATAGTTTGGGCTTACCAAAACCGGCGGCTGGACAATAGCTTGTTTGATTTCTTCAAACGCCTTTCTAGTTGTTGGGGTCCACTCTATCTTAGCATCTTTCTTGAGCATGTTGTTGAGCGGGCGAACTATTTCAGCAAATCCAGTTATAAATTTTCTGACAAAATTTATCTTCCCGAAGTATGACTTAAGTTCCTTTTTGCTTGCGGGGAGATTGATTTGCAATATGGCTTTTATTCTATCGGGGTCGATCAAAATCCCCTTTTCTGAAATCACATGACCGAGAAGCTTACCTTCGGTCACGCCAAACATACATTTCTTGGGATTTAGAGATATCTCGAACTAGCAACAGCGCTGAAAAACTTTTCGCAGATCATTCACATGGTCTTCCCTTTGCTTGGAGAAAACTATCAAGTCATCGATATAGATAATGATGCACCGGCCTACAAGGTCCTTAAATGCGATGTCCATGGCGCGTTGAAATGTGGCTCCTTCGTTGATCAAACCAAAGGGCATCTTTCTATAAGAAAACACTCCCCACTTGGTGGTGAATGCGGTCTTCAGCTGATCTTCATACTTGACCATTACCTGATTGTACCCGGAATAACCGTCTAGGAAAGACATCATTTGGGATCCATTGACCATTTGCAAGACTTCATCAAGTGAAGGTAGCGAGTAGTTGTCCTTTTCTAATGCTTTATTTAGATTGCGGAAGTCGACACACAATTTGATTTCACTGCTCTTTTTCCTCACAGGAACTAGGTTTGGCGACCCAGGTAGAGTGTCGTACTGGAAAGATGATGCAAGCAGCCAGTAATTTTTTTACTTCTTGATATATCAAAGGTTCAAGGAGGGCATTCACTGGCCGCTGCCTCTGTCTGAAAGGTTTTGAGTCCGGCTTAGGGGGTATAGTATGAGTTATCACTGAAGTGTCATAAGTCTTGAGATCCTCATACCCCCAAGTGATGATATCTGGGAATTCTCTCATGTTCTTGAGGATTCTGTCTCTTTCCTGAGATGTACATACCTTGCCAATTAGCACGTTCTTTTGATTTTCTTGTGTGCCAATGTTGATTTTATCGCAGTTGCCTCCTTCGGAAGTACCCTCCTTGCGAGATTTGAGCTGGTCCCAATCGAAGATCCTTTCTAATTGGACCATACCTCTGGGAATGGTGTTTGTTTTAAGATTTAAGACCCCTTCGATGTCGATCTCGGCCTCTTGAGGTTCCTCTTCATCAATAATCTGAGTTGCAAACACATCTGAGCTTGTAATGAAGTCAATGATGTGCTTTTCATCATCGAACACTTGAAAATTAGTGACATTGTCCGAAATAGATGGGATTGACGTCAACGCCACTGTGAATTTCTTTAAACTTTGCATTGACAGAGGCTCGAGCGAACTTGCCGCCTGCGCCAGCAAATCAGCAACCTGATTCTGTGATCGGAAGATGGCTTTGATGTTGAAAGCATCAAAACTGTCAATTATATCCCACACACGGTTGCGATAAATGCTGAGTCTTTTATCATGGCATGTGTATTGCTTTCGAACTTGCCAGACTACCACCTCTGAATCTCCGAAACAGTGTAGGATCTGAGCTCCCTTCTTGATGGCTAGCAGCAAACCGTGAATCAAAGATTCATACTCTGCTATGTTGTTATTACAGTGGAGCTGTAGTCAGTAGGAGGCCAAATAGGTTTCACTGGTAGGGCTTATAAGCTCTACCCTTGCTCCGGCTCCTCGCTTGGATTTCGAGCCATCAAACCTTAAAGTCCAAGTCTGATTTAGGCCGACAACCTTATTGGTTGCGATTGTTGGGCTCACTATTTTATTCTTTTCTTGCTCAGGGGGTCTCCTTTCAGGGATCTCGGGGAAAGCGGTGTCTTCTGGCCTAAGAGTATGGGCTTCCAACACCTCTAAATGTCTCTTCCATACTTGATTCAATGTTGTTCTGCATAGTGAACATGTTATTTCTGAATGGGCGGCATTGTGAACTCTGCACCAGTCAGTTAAAAGTAAGTCCTTAATAGAATATTGGCGGTCTAGATGCTGCATCTGCTCCGTGTACTTGCAAGAAAAATCTTTAAAACTGCTGAACAATTCATTTTCTCCTTGGGATGGCGTCATTTTATCATAATTTTCCGCAATTCCTCCCAGATTCTATACTGGATTCGAACATTGTGTTGGTTGAAAATTTTGTACACTTGGGGAAAATATACAAAATTGTGGTTTCAACCACAACACACGAGTAAAAACTCTCCTAATTAAGGGAAGGCTCCCCTTATCTAACTAAAACTGAAATAAAATGGGATGGAACAACAATCTTTGTTCTTTCTTCAAGAAAGACAATATCCTTTTCTCTTCACAGAAAAGGATAGCGATTGAAAATGAACAGCAGTAACTACTTTCAAGTGAAATGAGAGAAAGGAAATGAAGTTTCCTGAAAGCGCAAAGACTTCCGTCACTTCCTTCGGGACGGGACAGCAATATCAAGCTCAAAGACTTGACTATTGGAAGTCCTATCTACCCTTTGCTATACTAAATTTTACAACGGATAAAAGATAACAGCTCAAAGACTGAAATAATCTATTCTTTAAACACAAAGACAAGAACTAATGCAAGCTCAAAGACTTGCTGCTATTTCTTATCAAACAGTAATTTTTCCTCAAGAATAGACGCAAGCTCAAAGACTTGCTGCTCCTTCAAGAGGGTTTCCTGTTTTAATTAATCTTCTCTACTTGCATCTCAAAGACTTCAAATCAGATTGAACTAAGCTCCTTTAGAAACACTTTGCATAGAAGAAATAAAAAGATTCAAACTCAAACATGTAGCTCAAAGACTTGAAACTTGAGTAATCCTTCTTTCTTATTCTTCAAAACCTTCAATTCACATACATAAGCTCAAAGACTTCTTGCTGTAAATTTGGTAGAGTTTTTGCTTGCTTTCCAAAAGATATATTTACAATGGACCTCTCAAGTATTTATAGAAGAGGAGTTTCGAGAAAAAGGTGGGAGGATCCTAACTAACTTGAGAGATTCTCTCAACCACCAAGACTCATTCAATAAATAACTGAGACTTCATTAATTAACTAAGAGTTACTCTAACTAACTAAGACTTATTCCAACTACAGTCCAAATCGGACACAACTCGTAGTTGCCTTACATGTAATTACAAAAGTACAAGTAATGTGTAACTTGTATTTTACAAAAATTACTTTTACATGTAACTTGTGAAAACAAAATTACAACTAAAGATTACAAAAGAGGGAAAATTCAACTAAGTGTTGAAAAACACTTAAGTTGCCTTTTGTGAAGACACGAATCCTTGAAATTTTCTGATGCTCACTTGTAGTTCCTCGGGATTCGGTTCATGGGTGTTCTTAGCAACAACCATAGTCTTTACAATAGTGTCGTGACAACGAAGGAGCGCGAAATTGTCTTTATCCAGGGTAGATTGGATCTCATGCAAAAAGGCTTGGTGTTTCATCAATACTTGAATTGAAGCTGCCGAGAATTGTTCGCTCCTCCATTCACCATGAATCCTCATCTGTAAATCAGCAAGAACCTCTTCTTCTGGAATCAGCTCTCCATCCTGACTTACTATATTGCAAGAGGCCCTTTCACAATGTGAGACAATACCTTGATAGACTTCATTCCGGAATCTCCTTGCATCACTGATCTCTTCGATGAGGGATTTAAGAACAAGAGTCTTGTTTTCCATGAGTTCTTCAAATTCCAAGTACATGACCCTGGAAGAGATGATGGCGTGCTCCTGCAGAATACTCAGCTGTTGTTGGGGCATAGTACGCCAGATTGCCAGACTTTTCTCAACACTTTCTAGATTCCTTTTGAAAGTGTTAGAAGTCTGATCCAGTTTCTCATCAATGGTTTCCAACTTAGACATTATTTGAAAAATGTCTTTTACCACTTGCACACATTGATCATGAAGCTGATCAACCCAGGAATCCAGTGCTTGTACTTTCTGAGCAGCTCTTTCCACTCCACGAATCGATTCTTGGGAACCAGAAGAACCTATAGAGTTACTCCCTTCAACAACAGGTTTTGTGATTTTATGGATGGCTGCCATGAGCTGTCGGTTTTCTTCTTCTAGCTTGTCTTTCTTTGCAAGAAGATCGTCACACCTTTGCACTAGTGAAGCAACAGAAAACTGACCATCATGTTTAATGACCTCATGTGTTTGCTTGCCTAATTCTACCCTTGTAACCTTATAATCAGCAGCTGACATTTCATCAAGTGGTTTATCTGTTATAGGTTCCACAATTTCAGCTACTTTCATCTTGTTGCTATCAACAGTTACCCTAGAGATAGTCTTCGCCTTCTTAGCAACTTTGGACCTGGATTGTTTGAGTTGCTGGTAGTCAAAGGCATCAGGTGAGATCTCTTGCTTCTTTCTTTTCGGGGTGAAAGAACTAAGCCATGGAGGCAAAGTCATCAACTCACTTCCAGTAGCAGCCGTAGGCAAAGGAGAAGCAGTTTCTGTTTGAATTACTGTGGTCACCCTGGGAGGAATATTTGTTTGAATAGCGACCACGGTTTGCTCAGTTACCAATGGGCATGAAGATTGTCTCATGAATTCTTCAAAACCAGAAGTGGAAGTATCAATTTCTGATAACTGAATGCAAGTGGGATTATCTTCAGGAACTTTCAACACACTTTCTCGTTGTTGATCAGGAGAAGGCTCGTATGTTGAAATGGGAACTACATTCTGAGGAGACTCATCAATGAGCAGATCAGGAGGAGAAAGAGGCGTCTCAATGGAAACTGGAGGAATGATCTCATGAGGCGTGTCTGAAACTGGAGACTTAGGTGCATCATCAGATTGCTGCCCCTCTTCTGGATTATCCAGATTGATCACCTGAACATGGAACCGTGATTTCTCCTTCCCACGAGTAGTTGTCTCCTCAGGAGGAAGCACTACTGCACGACTAACTCGTAACTTGATCCTTGTGCCTGAAGATGAAGCACCCTCCTTATTATCAATCTGAATCTTAGACTTCCGTCCAAGAGGCCCTGTAGAATCATCTTCTTTACCAACCTTGATTTTGATAAGTCTAACAGCATTACTTTTCAGCCATGCGTTAGTGTTGGCCAAGATAGGCTGAAATCTGTCAAGGATGGAGACGCACTCCTTGTGTGACCATTGGATCAAAGGAAGTGGAGCTTCCTCAACCCTCCGTGAAGTGTATTCGGGATCAAGTATATGCCCGTCATCGATCATCCCTTGTGGGATATCTGCCGAGTTCAAGTCAACAATTTGCTCAACAGTGAGCCTGTAGTAATCCATCTTCAGAACTTCGGCTTCTGTGCGGAGATCTGCCCAGATGTCTTCAATGCGATGAACATGCACAAAGGATTTCTTGATCTTCTCCTTCATACCTCTATAATCAAAATCAGCTCTAGGTTTGAACCTCTTAAGCTTGATTTCCTGCAATTCAACCTCCATGGCCTTAGCCTTCACAGATGTGACAAGGGAGTATCGACAAATTTTCAATGGATTTGTGCTGGAGGTCCCCATCCCAACCTTGTGTCTAGCAGACTGAAGAGTATGAACAGCCATAATCTGTCTTCCCAACTCCATAAGAATTATCTTATCGGTTGGGTATCTTGGAAGCATGTATGGCTGTCCATCATAGCACCCAATCCTTATGTAGGTGAAGGTGGGAAATTGCAGGAATAAACACCCATACTCAGACACCTTGACCCATGCCTCATCTGATACTCTTTTATTTCTGAGATCCATGTCAAACTGACACATGAAATATCTAAAGAATGCATCTTGGACTCTTCTGAAATGCAGTCTGGTAGATTTCAAAGGCAACTGGTCATAATATTCCCAAACTGGTATAAGCGAGCGATCACCCTTGGTAGAAAGACCTGGAAAGTGTCTAAGTGACGCTGCTAAATATACCAAATAAGAATTCATGAAGAAGGTCATAGTGGTAGGAACTGCTGCAAGTTGCTCGCACAAAGCATCGCTGATGATTTCACCCCATGAAATGTGATGCGACTGCTGTATGAACATGATGAATTGATACATCCATGGCTCAAAGACATTGGAGTGCTCAAGGCCCAACATTCTGCTGAGAAGAGTGATGGTGTCTCCTATCTCCCACTTGAAATCACAACGGTACAACTTTGCCCATCTTGAGAAGGAAGGACGTGGCTCTTGAATCCACCTATTGATGTGTCGCTTGCAATCTTTTTCCCTTTTCACATAATACTCTGCTGCACTTTCTTTGGTGATTTCCATATAAACAGGTGCAGGAGGTATTTTGAAGACCTTCTCGATTGTATCCGCATCAAGACGAATTATAGCTTCACCATCATTATTTTTTATGACTCTTGACTCTTTGTCAAAATGATGGACGCATGCGAGAACAAATTCAGGTTCTAGGGCAGCCACTGGGAAAGAAGATGCATGATGGATATGGCTGTCCAACAGCCGCTGCAAGTTGTTATCCTATGGATCTTCTACCCTGTGAATGGATTCTGCCATATCAACGTGCCCTATTTCTGTGTCCCTGATGCGATCCAATGGAGAAGATACCTGGGAAGGTGTAACCTCATTCTGGTATTTGTCATATTTGTATTTCATTTTCTTTGGAGTAGGTGATGCTGGCAAATCTGACATTGATTGTGAACCTGGAATGCTGTGATGAAGACTTAAAAGAGTTAAGGCCACATCATAATCAGCTGCAAATATCATTCTTTCTTTTTCAAATGGGTAAAACTTTGATCTCTGAATTTCAAGGTTTTGTGAGAGGAAGAGGGGAGATATGTAGAAATGGGAAAATCTTGACTTTGACCAATTTCGGATCTTGGGAGAATTTTCGCAAGTATACAAGTTGGAAAGTACATACATGCAATCGGGTTTTTAAAACCTGAATACAAGTACACTTGTAAATTCAAAAATGGAGAAATGGACGAAAAATGGGATTTTGACTTGCGGGAAATGATGGAAATGGAAAGTACGGATATGGGGAACGCGAATGGATAGAAACGGGAATATCCGGGAAAGTCATTTTCATGAAAATGGGAAGATCTTTTTAACATGTAATCCGGTTTTTAAAACCCGAATTTGCAAGGGAGGGGTATTTCACACTTTTCAAGCTTGGAATTTTAACCAAAAATGATTAAAATTCTTAACCGTAGGGGAAGAACAAGAATTTCCAGCGAACTTGTAATCGAGATTAAAAATCCCGAATACAAGTTTAAGATGGATTTTTAGGAAGAACAATGCGATTCAACAATTGCATTTCAAAGGGGAAGATTTCTTTCATGAAAACCAATTTTTAGGGGAAGAACATCACATGCCAAAAATGCAACTAATAACGAAAAATGAAGAAAACAAGAAAATAATAAAAAGAAGAGAAGAAAGGAAGAACATACCTTTATTAAAAATGCAAAATGTTTCTCCAACAATGCAATACTTCTTTGAGATGAAGCAAAACCGGACTATCAAACCCTTAACGCGTTTTTTGTAAAAATGCCCCAAATATGGCAGCAATCTTAAACTTGGAGGAGCAAAATGCCAATAAAAGTGTGCATTTCAAGTTTATTGGAGCAAAACGCCTTAGGCATTTGTTGGAGCAATGACGCCAAAGGTTTTTGTTGGAGGTAATAACGCCAAAGTTTTAAAAACGCGGCCAAAGAGAATCATGTTTTTGCAAAAAACGTGGTATTCAATGCACCATTAATGGATCATTAAATGTCTTGAAACCTATCCCATACTCCACGCCTAGGTGGGAGAGGGCAAAACGCCTTAGGAGATTTCAGGTTTATGGAGTGAAAAATGCCCAAAATGTGGATTGGATAAACCATGTTTTTGCTGATTTAGCTCCAAAAACCAGTAATAACAAACTCTAAATGGCGAAAAGTGTGTTTGAAAATGCTTGAGAATAGGATAGAATCCTAAACGCCTTGCATCTCTAGCAAATCTCCCCAAAAAATCGCTTTGACATCTTCAACAAATCCATTTTCCTTGCAAATCGGGTTTTAGGAGACAAACAAGAAGTTCGATTTACCCAAAAACATGCAAATCGGGTTTTAAAGAGAAAATGACAAGTTTTATTTTCACTTTTTCCATTTACAAGCCAAAATCGGGTTTTAAAATACAAATGACAAGTTTAATTTATCACTTTTTCACTCATCAAGCCAAAATCGGGTTTTTTTGGACAAATGACAAGTTAAAAATTTTCAAAAATGCACTTTTATGTCAAAATCGGGTTTTAAAAGACAAACTGCAAGTTTAAAAATACTTGTAAAAGGGAAATAAAATCCCTACAACAAGTTAAAAACACTTGCACATATGTAATGGGGATTTAAAATCCCTGTTACATGCGAAAACCATTAAAGTAGGGGTTTTTTGAACAAACTGCAAGTTTACTTGTAGTTGAGCCAAAAAACCCCTATTTTAACTAAAAATGACCAAAAAACAATAAAAGATAAAAACATTTAAAGGGGAAACTTAAAATAAATTACAAGTGACATATTTGAAACAAAAGTGCACATGTAATTGATCAAAAATTCCCCTACAAAGACCATAACAATGAATATCATTAAAACTTGCAGTTTGAAGAAAATTCTCCACCTGCAGTCTGGGTTTTAAAACCCGAAATTGAAGGAAAGGCATAGCAAACGAACCCAGAATTGGACGAAATTCGAAACGTAGTTCGAGAATGGACTGAGGATCAAGCCAGTCCAAGGATTAGTCGAAATTCTGCCTCGGGAAGCATGCCATAGAGTAAAAATTTCACTGTAGTGGTCCTTCATTTTTGAAAACAAAAATGAGGACAACACATTGTACCAACAAAACTTCGTTTGTTGAGCCTATGTTAGCCCTGTAAGTGCCCATATCGGATTCTAGAAACAAGGTCTCATTGGCTTGGTTATATTCGGTAATCATCAATCTAAGCCTAGGCTCAGACTCAATCCGGATTTGATTTGCTACACCCCTCCATGGTAGCCACATATGGGTGAAACTGGAATGCAGCTAGCGGTTAAGGATGCGGGTCTAGTCTCAGCTAAGCAACATGCCATATGCTCTTGGGATGTCTACTATCTGGATGTCAATATACATCTGGATACGCGGATCTGCTATCAACTGCATGTGGATATTATTTAACTCTCCCACTACGGTCACTTCAGATTTATCTAATTGAGTAACTTTTCGGTTAGTCTTGGTGGGGGTTAGGCCTAGAGCAGTGCATACCGATAGAGGCATAACGTTAGCTGAAGCCCCTAAATCTATTAGACAATTGTGCAAGTTCTTACCAAAGATTCTGAGAGTTAATAGGAAAGGTGGGGGTTCTAGCTTCTCAGTAAACAAATTGATAGTAGGCTCGGATGGGAGGGTGTCATTGTTCATGTCTGAGATATCTTGAGTTCTTCCTCGTGCACGCACTCCAAAACCAGTTTCCATGGGCTGATCATTTGGGAACTCAGGCAGTGCAGAATAATTTACTGTTGCACCCCTAGGATTCGTTGGTCCTCTTACCTCATTGCTGACCCTTTGGGGCTGCCCTGGCGGCATTTTCTGTCCGGAGTTCTCATCGGTTCCTTTGGACTAAACAGGCGAGAGTTCCTTAAGGCTGCCCAAGACCATATCCCTGACCTTGGAAACTTTCATCAGTTCAGCAAGGGATAAACTGATTTTAATCTTCTTGAATTTATCTACTACCAACTGGCCCAGTTTGGTAATTTCTATATTGCTAGATGGTTTATCATTGGAGCCCTGATTTGTGGTAGCAATCGGTTGATTTTGAGAAATAAGTACTCTTGGAGGGGCTTGCGTCTTTTGCGGCTGACTCTGGCTCGCATACTGCTGCGGTGCCTTAGGATAATTTGGGTTGTTATTGGCATTTTGATTTGGAGGAACTTGAATATCTTTCGGGGGTGTGGAGGTAGTATAAGGGCCGCTATTGCTGTTCTGGTTGTTGTTGTTGTAATACCCCCGATTGTCGAGTTGGTATTGCTGAAATGCATTCACATCAGCGGGCTGGTTTGGGTCTGCCACCTCATTTTCATCCTGATTAGGGAAGAAAAACGAGGGAATATAGGTCTCTAAGACAAGTGTTGTATCATATCTTGGGGATGGGACTAATTCAAACCCGGTGGGAGGAAGCACTGGTTTGGGCATTGTGTTCTCAACTTCTCGCTGGAATATATTAGCTGCCACCTGAAACTCGTCACATTGCAACTCAGAGTGCTGGTTAGTATTATGTAACCTGCACCAATTAGATAGGGCTGCCTATTGCAAAAATACCCTATCTATTGGCCTGTTTTCTGATGCTGGTGGGTTATCCAGTGGAGTGGGGACTCCTCCGTTGTTAGGATGGGTGTTCCATGTCCTTGTGGGCCGTTGATATCATTGGTTTTGGTACTGACTTTGGTGCTGACCCTGTTGTTGATTTCTCTGATTACCCTGCAGTTGATTATTCTAATTTCGTAGATAAGTGACTTCAGAGAAAGATTTCTTCATTTGCTCGGTCAATTCCCGCATCTCATCCTTTTCCTCTTGAGTTCTAGACAATACTGTAGTATTTTGCAGATACACGGGTTGTTTGGGAGGGATTTGAGATATAGGCGGTCCTGGGTGGAGCACCAATTGATAAGTAGGTTGCTGAGGCTGATATGCCAATTGTGGAATTGGATTCATAAGAGGCGCTTGGTGAGCCAAAGCTTGGCTGATTTCTTGAATTTGGCTAGGCGGGGCGGGAGGTCCTAATTGCATCAATGGTCTGGCGATGTTTTGGCCTAGTCCCTTACTAATCTCCATAGCCTTAGCATAGGCTTCAGTTAACGTGGTCGGTGCGGGTAGTGACTGTTTGACAAACATGGCTGTCAAGTAGTCCAGAGCTGAATAATAGATTTCTCTTGCTGAAGCATCACTTACCACATACAGGTGTTGCAATCGGGTAAAGGCTTTATGGAACCTGTTGTTGAAGGAACTGATTGGCTCATGTCCCTGTCTTTTGACTTCTACAAACTGTCTATATAGCTCTGTAGGGGTTATAGGGATACCATACTTTCCCGTAAAGGCTATCTTTAGCTTCTCCCAAGAGTCAATAGACGATACCGGCAAGTGGATGAACCAGTAAAATGCATCTTCCCCCAATGAATAAGGGAAAAGTCTACATGCAACGTTTGCATACTCAATTTGTTTGTTGCGTAATGCATCTTCAAATATCTTAATATGCTCCTCCGCTGTTCTGTTTGGATCATTTACATGAAAAATAGAACAGAACCTATCCGGGCTCTTTGGCATATTATGGTAAGTTGGGAAAATGATGGGTGAGGGATTGTCTACCAACCAAGTAGCACCGTTTGGAGCAGGTGGGTTGTGCGCCATCTGTGGCTGATTTCTTGAATTTACAATGGGAACTGGAGTTACAACAGCTGGGGTTGTAAAAACTGCACTTGCTGGAACAACAAACTGCTGGTTTGAAGAACTGGGCTCACTGGGGTCTTGTTGTGCGAATCGCACACCCATCCCCGTCCTGGATAGGGACCCCCCAGTTTGTGCCTTTTTGTCTTTGCGGAAGAGGAAGGGAATATGAAGGGTTAAGTGCCGCTAAAACCAAATTCGGCCTCTAGGGCCATATTGCGAACTTAAAACTCCCCAATTCTCGCAAAATCGCCTAAATGTGAAGAAAGAGTTAAGGCCTACAATGACGTTGAAATGTTGATTTTCGCCAAGGGATACAAAGGAGATAAAGAATACAAAGTGCCAAGGTTGACAAACTCGCCCAAGTGCCAAAACTCGCACTTTTTAGTGAAAAGTTGGCAAAAATGCCCCAAATGGCCAAATTCGGACCTTTTAGCCAAAATGTTAAAAAGTGAAAGTTGGCAAAAGTGCCCAAAGGGCCGAATTTGGACCTTTAAGTGAAAATCTGAAAAGTGAAAAGTTGGCAAAAATGCCCCAAATGGCCAAATTCGGACCTTTTGGCCAAAATGTTAAAAAGTGAAAGTTGGCAAAAGTGCCCAAAGGGCCGAATTTGGACCTTTAAGTGAAAATCTGAAAAGTGAAAAGTTGGCAAAAATGCCCCAAATGGCCAAATTCGGACCTTTTAGCCCAAATGTTAAAAAGTGAAAGTTGGCAAAAGTGCCCAAAGGGCCGAATTTGGAGCTTTGAGTGAAAATCTGAAAAGTGAAAAGTTGGCAAAAATGCCTCAAAAGGCCAAATTCGGACCTTTTGGCCAAAATGTTAAAAAGTGAAAGTTGGCAAAAGACTCCAAAATCCCAAAGTTTGCAAAAGTGCCCAAAATCCTGAAATTCACCATTAAGGGGTGAAAATGTCAAAGTTTTTAAAACTTTTCGAACGCCCCTTTGCCCGAAATTGCTAGGAACAACTAAATTCGCAGAAGGAGTAAAAGCGTTAAAACTAGGGAAATTTTCAAATGACCCTCCAGGCGTTAAATTTTAATATTTGTTAAATTAAATTAATTAAATTTTCAAATTGATTTATTGAAATGAAATTGATCGTTTGCAGGTCGCAGGACGTCATTAAAGAACCAGGAGAAAGACCTGAAACGCACATCGAAGAAGGATCGCAATCAAGGCCAGGCGTTGAAGACTGGAAAAGAAAAAAAATGTGGGAACACGCTGCAAGAGCGCGAGAGCAACCAAACATTGGGAACCGTGCCGCTGAACAAAGATGAAGTCCACCACTGGGACCACAGACCAAAAAACACTTTGAATGCTGCAAGTTTATGCCTTCTCGAGAGAAAAAGAACACCGCTGGATTTAATTCCAGGAATTCAATTTCTAAAAAGCTGAAATTATTTTATTGTAAAACTGCTTGTAGGTCCCACTCAGATATTTTTAAAGAAAGGGGAAACAAGTCAGTTGTGGACAGTTATGTCCAACTACCAGATAGACTCAAATTGAAGCCAAATAGTGGTAGGTAGTTGAAATTGTGGTTGAATGGATGAGTGAGAATTTAATGGGCATGGGTTAAGGCTGCTAGTTTCTGGAAGGCAGATCAGGACCCTTGGATGCAGTTAATCCTAGCTTTTGGTTCGTATTGTAAAATCTATAAAAGGCAGAGGCCTTTCTTTTGTAAAGGGTTAGATAGTTAGAGATTTTTGTTAAATAGTTAGACTCTGGTGAGAGTTAGATTTTAGAGTTAGAATAGGTTAGATTTTAAGCAGTAGCATAGAGATGCTGCAGAAATTGTTGTAATAGGCAGCTGAAATCAATATATAAACATTGATTTGGTGTTTATTGTCTTGTTTTCATCCTGTTTGCATGGTTTCTCTCAGCATTTTAGATAGATCTTTCTATTTTGGGTGTGCATGTATTTGATAGATTCGGGCTCATACCATTGAGGATATACTGATTGTCTATCCTTTTGTATGGTTAACCTGAGCCTTTAATTGTGCTTAGTTCAATTGCAGGTGTCAGTCTGAGCTGCGCCAGAATTGGGTGCTTAGCCGTGCGTCTCCAGTCTGAAAATCTTCCAAGTCTCTTTGAAGATTGCACCATTCCTGCAAGGTTGTGAGCTATTCTCGCCAAACAGGAATTGGTTATGTTAAATCCGTCTACCCGCATACTCGTGTTGTTAGTTTTAGATCTCCTAACCCTTTCCATTTGCTCTTTATTGCGTAATTCGAGAATCATAGCAGACCAGCTTGTTGCAAATCGTAAGTTCCCTTGTGCTCCTAGCAAATTACATCGACCACTGAGTAATCCCGCAGTCAAGACCTAACAATCAAAACCTTGAGGTCGTCCCCTTTGATCAAACAAAAAACAGCATTAGGGATTTCCTTATCTCAAGAGAGGATAGGATACTCAGCGAGTACATTCTATTCTGCGTTGGCCGGATGAAGTTGCAATTTTAGCGATTTTAGACACGTCAACAGGTCTACAACTCGACGATAACTTTTGCGCCTGTAAAAGTGAAATCCAGCAAATCTTTCCTGCTCGAGGCTAGACTTTAAGACTCTTTCGAATCTCTCCGGAGAGAAAGATCCAATTCATTCCAATGTGAGTTATTTCCAATGTCAATTCTGCTGATGCAGTGCGGGAGGTGGTGCAGGAGCTAAATTAGCCTCTTCCTGATCTCTCTGATTCTGTGCGTCGATGCGATCAGCAATTTCCTGTTCCTCCTCAAGGATAAAACGCATCCGAGACTAGTCGGGATAATTTCTTTTCACGAACCAGGCCAAGCTGTATAAATCTGTGATGAGGTTCTCTTGTTCGTCGCTGAAATTCAAATCTGGTTGTATCACTGGTTTGGGATCTCTTCCTGGCTAAGGAGGATTAATGGGCAGACCCATCACTTACCATATTAGCGGACTGAAAAGAAAACCGTTGGATTTCTTTAAGAACTTGCTTGTGAAGGGCAGCAATCCTTTGTCTATCTAGATTTTCCCTGATCACAATCTCTATTTGCAAACCCTTTTCTTCTTCTTGATTAATAGTGTGACTTACTTGTCTGAAATGAGGGTGATTTGCTTCTGATTTTCAAGCAAGTGCTTGTAACTGATCTGCAATATATGACTGGTTCAGTCCTTGACCAGGCTGTTCAAGGGGAAGGTCGAGCGAGCATTCATGCAGCAATACCGTACTGGATTATTACGCCCTCCTTCTAGCGCCAATTCTGTTGATGTGTCTAAAGTCGCATTGCTGCAAACTCCATACGGCCAACGCAGAATAGAATGTACTCGCCGAGTATCCTATCCTCTCTTGAGATAAGGAAATCCCTAATGCTATTTCTCACGTTTGATCAAAGGGGACAACCTCAAGGTTTCGTTTGTCAGGTCTTGACTGCGGGATTACTCAGTGGTTTGATGTGTTTTTGCTGGAAACACAAGGGGACTTACGGTAAAATAGGTAATTGCTCGATTAGTTCCATAGAACTTTAATAGTCTTGTTTATCGAATGGTTTAAGCTGGGTTAATACTGTTTTCAGCAGTTCTGCGGATTCTCTTAGTAAAAAAAAAGGAAAAAAAGAGGGATAGGGAAAGAGAGGTACAAAAAATCTAAGCTATTTAACTAGGATAGCATATTCAATAAACAGACAGACACCTCCAAATAACTAGATTAAGTATTACCAGCCATTTAAGCACAATTACTTGCATCAATCTAATGCGATCTTCAAGAGAAAATTGAGTTTTCATGCTATTAAATACAACATCAGAACTTTAACATTCATTCAGTGAGCATTCAATAGCCGAACTAAGCATATGAAAGGTTCAGATTAACCATGCAGAAGGAAAGACAATCAACCATTCCCTAATGGTATGAACAGCAAGGATTCTATCAGATGTTTATCTAGAAAATGCTATAAAAAGGAAAGAAACATAGCTGAAAATTCTAAATTAATGAAGAAGGAGACCATGCACTCACAAGGAAACTTGAAACAATCTTAACTTTGCATTAAATCCTGTAAATTTTGCCAGAGCTTCAGCAACAATCCATGAACTTACAAAAAAGAGGGAAAACCAGTCCCTTAAATAGGCTTCAAAAATGGATGAATGGCCAAGATCTAATCTAAACAAGAGGCCCAGATTCATCCTTACAAAAGAGTACCCATACCCATAAATGGAGGGTAAATATCAGCAACTACCCCAAAGGGAGTAATAACTACCCAAAAAGGTAATTAAAACTTATCCAAAATAATCCAAAAGGTGCACACACATAAAGTTTACATTTATTTGACTTGGAAGTGAAATATGACCCTTTGGCCAAAAAGTGCACTTTTTAGAATTTAAAAGAAAAAAGCACTTTAGGAGAGCACTTTTTCTTTTTCAGCTTCACATCCCTTTACCAAAAATTGATCCTCTCCATGTAAATATTCTTGCCACAGGTCTCGACCTGCTGCACGTTCTTTACGAACATATCTCTGGAACCTGATGCACAACTGGAACAGCAAACCGAATTGAGGCATAGGGGGATGATGAATTTTATACTGCATGCTCTCCAGATGATGATCTATGCGTTTCAAACCGTCCTCCCAGCTGGACCGATTAGACTCAAAACTCAAGATATCAGAGTGTAATTTAGTAGCAAAATCTAGGTCCTCTGTAGAGTAGGCGACCTTCTCTATTTTTAATCTATCCTCCCAGTTTGGATGGATTATGGGATCGGACAGACTATTTTGCCAACTTTTTACTTTTCTAACATTTTGGCTTAAAGGTTCGAAATTCGGCCCTTTTGGGCATTTTACAAAGTTCGGACCTTTTACACCTTTTATCTAACTTCTGCGATTTCAGGTGTTTTGAAAACTTCGCAATTTAAGTGTCTTTTGAGAATTTCGGCCCTTTTGGGCATTTTGCCAACTTTTTACTTTTCTAACATTTTGGCTTAAAGGTCCCAAATTCGGCCCCTTTTGGACATTTTGCCAACTTTTCACTTTTCTGACATTTTGGCTTAAAGGTCCCAAATTCGGCCCTTTTGGGCATTTTGCCAACTTTTCACTTTTCTAACATTTTGGCTTCAAGGTCTGAAATTCGGCCCGTTTGGGCATTTTGCCAACTTTTCACTTTTCTAAAATTTTGGCTAAAAGGTGCGAGTTTCGACACTTGGGTGAGTTTAAGGCTTTCGCCCCTCTTTTATCTTTCGGATGGCGAAAATCGACATTCATACAAATCCTGCAAACCTTTAAAAACATCATGTAATCCCTCTCATTATTCTTATGCAAAAATTGGCGTCTTTGGGTCCTTAGGCGACCTTCAAATGTTTTGTCCCTTACTTGGCGGATTTTGCCAGCTTCTATCATCACACACCTATTCAAGGTGATTTTACAAGCTTGAACAATCTCTTGGAATTCGTGCCCGAGGGCTCGAATGACCTCATGGGATCACAGGCTCCTTCGTTCAATCATCATCATCTTACGAACTGATCGCGGGCTCGCTCAAAAGGACGTGAGACACTCTGCGCGGAACTCAACAGGGCGAAGACGGAAAAGGCCCTCAAAAAGAAGGGGGACCCTGTCAGCGATAGAGAGCGTGTGCAAGGCACAACACTGTGGCAATCCAATCCTTTGCCTTAGGAGCTTTGCTATCACCAAGACTTGTGACAAAATCCATGGATATACTCTTCCACTTTTCCTTAAATAAACCCGTTGGGAAAGTATGCTTTGACTTATTCTTTTGATAAGTCATACACTAGTGAACATGACATAAGACACCATCTTTGAGACCACGATAATCTCTATCTGATCTAGTAGGAGGTTCTGAAATAATTTGGATGTCCTGTAAGGGGAGTGTAATGAATGGCCCTCAAAATTTTCTCCTTCAATTGGGAAAGCTATCTAAGCTTGGTGTTTTTTCATCTTCTATTTTCAACACTTTCATGTACATGTATTCCAATGAAAGAGATTAGTTAGAAAAAAAGTATTGGAATTTAGAGAAATCATGATGAATGAACTTCAACGATGTTCGTACACTTTTTCATGGCCACCTTACATTAGGTGATCTTTTGATCTTATTAAACTAACTAGTATCTTTGAACATTTTAGGAGACCAAGAAGTTGTTTCACAACCTTTTTTTTTTATTGTTTAGTGAGGGTTCTATTGGAATCGTCTCTCCTGGAAATTTGACTATAGAAGATAACAAATGAGAACTACTATAACATGTCTTTTGGCTTCCCACTAGATCTAATAAGCATACAAGAGGTAATTTTCTTATTTTTGGTAGATTTCTAACTAGAAACTAAAGTCAATTCTATCCTTGCTAAAAACTCCAAATATTGTGGCTCTTGTGACATAAAAATCTATTGTTTTCCCTAGAAGGGTCCTTTCCTTATTCAAACAGATAAGTAGCTGTAAGAAAACATGTGGAGGTTGACTTGTAGTCTCCATGGCATGAGTTGAGGAGGATAGAGGGAAAATTTCATCAATCAAAGGAGCTTTCCCATTTAACCTCTATGAAGACAAAGAAGGAATTAAAGGAGTGTCCACAACATGGGCTAAGGGATAAAACTTCATCTCCTGAAGAAGCTTTCTCATGTAACCTCTTAGATGACAATAAGGAATTAAAAGAGTCCCTAGAGAGGGCCCTTTAGTATTAGTAGCTACCTGAGAGGGGTTTGAGGTTGTACTAGACTCCTTCAAAGATCCTAGTACAATTAAGTGGTGCAGAAGAGTGTCTTTCCATCATGATGCTTGGCTAGTAGATTTATGATTCAGGCTAGAGAACCGATGACAACAAAAAAGAACTCTTATAATTCAAGAACTACTTACATAAGCAATCCACCACTTTCAGCACAATATTTTATAGGAGATCTTTTGAATTATCCAAATCAACTAGTATATTAGCAAAAGTTATATGAGAGAAAGTCGAAGTTGCCATA